>NC_069503.1:813342985-813642985 GCF_027579735.1 Bombina bombina
GCCAAGAGTTACACTGTTGTAGTCAGCTCTTAAGAAGGTGATCTACAAACAGCTGGACTTTTAGGCTTACATGCTAAGGGGGTTCAGGGGATAGCAATGGAGGAGAGGAACTGGTATAAAGTAAGGTTAGCGTAGGTTGTATGCATCCCTGAACAGTAGAGTCTTTAGGGAGCACTTGAAGCTTTTAAAACTAGAAGAGAGTCTTGTGGAGCGAGGCAGAGAGTTCCACAAGATGGGAGCCAGTCTGGAGAAGTCCTGTAAACGGGAGTGTGATGAGGTGACAAGAGAGGAGGAGAGTAGGAGGTCATGAGCAGAGCGAAGGGGATGGGAGGGAGAGTATCTGGAGACAAGGTCAGAGATGTATGGGGGAGCAGTGCAGTTGAGGGCTTTGTATGTCAGAGTGAGAATTTTGTGTTTAAGCCTGGAGGCAAGAGGAAGCCAGTGAAGGGATTGGCAGAGAGGTGCAGCAGATGAAGAGCGATGTGTAAGGAAGTTGAGTCTGGCAGAGGCATTCATTATGGATTGTAAAGGAGCTAGGCGGCAGGTGGGGAGACCAGAGAGGACAGAGTTGCAGTAATCAAGGTGGGAAAGAATTGATTAAAATGGATTAAAATCTAAGTTGTGTCTTGTGTAAGGAAGTGTCTAATTTTAGAGATGTTTTTAAGGTGGAAGCGGCAGGCTTTAGCCAAGGACTGAATGTGAGGAGTGAAGGAAAGATCTGAGTCAAATGTGACCCTGAGACATCGGGCATGCGGGGTAGGGGTAATGATGGAGTTGTCAACAGTTATAGAGATATTGGGGGTGGAGATTTTGGAAGAAGGGGGGAAAATGAGGAGCTCAGTTTTGGAGAAATTTAGCTTGAGGTAATGGGAGGACATCCAGGAAGAGATGTGAGAAAGACAGTTAGTGACACGGGTTAGCAAGGAAGGAGATAGGTCTGGTGCAGAGAAGTAGATTTGGGTGTCATCGTCATACAAATGATACTGGAAACGTGGAACTTGATTAGGGAACCTAGTGATGAAGTATAGATTGAGAAGAGAAGGGGACCGAGGACAGAGCCTTGTGGTACTCCAACAGAAAGTGGTGACGGGGCAGAGGAGGCCCCAGAGAAGGCTACACTGAAGGTACGGTTTGATAGGTAGGAAGAGAGCCATGAAAGGGCTGTGTCACAGATGCCGAGGGATTGGAGGGTTTGGAGCAAAAGAGGGTGGTCGACAGTGTCAAAGGCTGCGGACAGATCAAGGAGGATAAGCAGAGAGAAGTGGCCTTTTGATTTAGTTGTAAGTAGGTCGTTGGTGACCTTAACAATAGCTGTCTCTGTGGAGTGATAGGGACAAAATCCAGATTGCAGCGGGTCAAGAAGGGAGTTTAACGTAAGGAAATGGGATAGGCGTGCATATACTAGTTTTTCGAGAAGCTTTGAAGCAAGGGGGAGGAGGGAAATAGGGCGGTAGTTGGATGGGGAGGTAGGATCAAGGGAAGGTTTTTTGAGGATAGGTGTGACCAGCGCATGTTTCATCGATGAGGGAAATGTACCAGTGCTGAGGGAGAGGTTGAAAATGTGTGTTAGTATAGGGGTAAGGGTAGCAGAGAGGGAGGGGATAGGGTCAAGGGGACAGGTAGTGAGGTGAGAGCGCAGTATAAGTGCCAAAACTTCTTCCTCGGTAACAGGGGAGAATGAACTAAGTTTTAGGTTATGAGGGTTGTGGTTGAGTGAGAGCATTTGAGGGGGGGAGAGAATGGAATTATGTTGAGAGCTGATTTCATGTCTGATGGAGTCAATTTTGTTAATGAAGTGACTGGCAAAGTCTTGAGCTGACAGAGAAGTTGTATTAGGAAGTGGGGGAGGGCGGAGGAGAGTATTGAAAGTGGAGAACAGACGTTTTGGGTTTGAAGAAAGATTAGAGATAAGAGTAGAGAAGTAGTGTTGCTTGTGGAGATTAAGGGCAGAGTAGTAGGAGTTCAAGATGAATTTGTAATGAAGAAAATCAGCTGAACTCCGTGATTTTCTCCAATGCCGTTCAGCAGTACGGGAACATCTGCGTAGGTACCGTGTCAGAGGAGTATGCCAGGGCTGGGGATGAGTGTGTGATTTCCGAGCAGTGGTAAGAGGGGCGAGATTGTCAAGGACGGATATAAGGGTGGAATTATAGTGGCAGATAGATTGTTTAGGGCAGGAAAAGGAGGAGAAGGATGAGAGGAGCGATTTAAGGGAATTAGCAAGTTGTTGCTGATCTAAAGACATAATGTTTCTGTGAAGTTTGGTGTGAGGAGTAGAAGGTGGGAGAGTTGTAGGAAGGGATGATATGTTGCAAGTAAGGAGATGGTGGTCAGAAAGAGGAAAATGGGAGTTTGAGAAGTTTGAGAGAGTGCATCGATAGCTAAACATCAGATCAAGAGAGTGACCGTCTTTGTGAGTGGGAGAATCAGTCCATTGTGACAGACCGAAAGAGGAAGTGAGTTGCAGAAGTTGTTTAGCAGATGAGGCAGTGGGATTGTTAAGGGGGATGTTGAAGTCGCCAAGAATGAGGGCCGGGGTGTCTGAGGAAAGGAAATAGGGTAGCCAGGCAGCCAAGTGATCTAGAAATTTAGTTGAGGAGCCAGGGGGTCGGTATATGACTGCAACACGTACAGAGAGAGGGGAGAATAAGCGAATCATGTGGGTTTCGAATGAGGGAAAAGTGAGGGAAGAGATAGGATGTATTTGTTGAAAGGTGCAACGAGAGGAAAGTAAAATACTTACACCACCTCCTTGTCTGTTACCAGACCTAGGAGTGTGGCTGAAGTGGAGACCCCCATGTGACAGAGCAGCAGTGGATGCTGTGTCTAGGGGAGAGAGCCAGGTTTCTGTTAGGGCCAGAAGGTTGAGGGAGCGGGAGATGAAGAGGTCATGTATAGACTATAGAAGTGAGTTTGTTTCAAGCAGAGCGAGAGTTCCAGAGTGCACAAGTGAAAGGGGTAGTGGCTTTAGATGCAAGAGGAATGTGAGTCAGGTGTGCAGAGTTTTGTTTTCTGAGTCTATGGAATGGTACACATGGATGTGCACGGCTTGTCAGTGGTTGGGGACCAGGATTAGGGGAGATGTCACCAGCAGTAAGTAGAAGCAAGAGGGAGAGTAACATGAGATGAGCTGTTTACCAGAAGGCTGCCTGCAGTAAGTTAGAAGGCAGATGAAGCAGCTGAGTGGAAAAGTCTGTGTATTTTCTCAGAGTATTGGGAGAGAATGTGTTTCAATTCAAGCTGAAGGAGAGAGAGATAATAGGTTAGTGAAGGTCTAACCAGAGTGTGTTAAAGGAGTGGGAGGATACATTTAAGCTGAGGGTCAGTCATGCAGAAACAAAATAAAAAAAACCATCAACAAAACAACTCTGTCTGAGTCTGACCGAGTCTAAGCAAGAAATCACTGACTACTGAGCCCTATATCGTAGCTGCATATTTGCTAATGATGCCCAGCCAGCGCTAACTGACATTTCCTCCGACCACTCCGCTCCCAAGGGTCTGCCTGCAGCTCTTACAAGGAACACTCCCCTTTATTGGTGCTGGCCGGGTCACTCCAATGTCCAGATTAAAAAGCGATTGCACATTACTTTGTCAAGGGCCGGATGCCTTAGTCTGCCCAGTGCCCTGAAGTAACTCAAGGAAGTCACCCTTTATTGGTACCGGGTCCTGGTGATACTAGTCGAGCACTCACCTGGTGGAATGACAGTGCGGGTGGTGATTTATGACTAACTACGTTCTTCTGGGATCTCCTGAGTCTCGCTGTGTAGTAAACCGAGCCGGTATGACTGTGGCAGTCGAGTGAGGAAACTAAGGCATCCGGCCCTTGACAATGTAATGTGCGATCGCTTCTTGATCCAGGCATTGGAGTGACCCGGCCGGCACCAATAAAGGGGCATATCCCAGCATTGTTGTAACCAATCAACAGAGCCAGCACAGATTGAAATCAAACATTGCAGCTAAACAGCATAAGATTTCGTAATAGCATATGTTTGTTTGGCCTTAAACATCAGATGAAAATAAAAATAATACTTGAAATTGGGTGTACACCCATTCACATCAATACTGATCCGTGTGGAAGTTCAAGGGCCGGATTAGTCTGCCCTGAAGTAACTCAAGGAAGTCACCCTTTATTGGTACTGGGTCCAGAGCTCTGCATATCCCTCCATGGCCCACGCTATCTGCCACTGCCTGGTTAGTACAAATGAAATGGGACTTACAACCACTTTTTTATTTGTGTGTGTGTATATGTAATTATGTATGTATGTATGTGTCTATGTATATGTGGGTGTGTGTGTATGTATGTGTGACTATATGTATATGATTATGTGTGTGTGAGAATGTATGTTTGTATGTATGTGTGACTATATGTATATATGATAATGTGTGTGAGAATGTATGTATGTGTGTATGATCAAGTGCTTCCAGAAAGGTGGAAAAAATCCAGCAGGAAATGGACCGAGAGAGAAGATTCAAAAAGTGTCTTTATTAATATCCGTAAAAGTGTGCTGTGAACAGTCACAGAAAATTAGGTACAATATCACAGCCTCAAGCACGTCAGCCTAGCAGCTCAATACCATACAATCCAACATGTTTCGTGCTAGTACAGCACTTCATCAGGGATAGTGAAGGGTTAACTGCTCATCTGTTAAATACACATTTGGTCCAATCAAAACCATGCAATCTGGTTTAAACCAATAGCTATGCTCTGGTAAAAATCGTCATGAGTTTCATACTGAGCCGGTGATTTATTTGCATATTTAGTTCAGACAACAGGTGAGCAGTGTAAAAGACATGATTACTCGTGTTTACATATTAAAATATAACAATAGATATTGAGTTGACAGTCTACAATCAAATATGGATGAATTAAAATGAAAAGCGTTGAAATACACAGGATTCACAAAAGACATTGCTGCTTTCACCTATTCCTTATTTCTTAATGGTACACTTACATGGCTAATGCTCACATTGTAAATATTATGGACAAGAAAATATTTGTTGCAAAGTGTTAATCTGCCCATTATGTATAAAGTAACAGATCCCAAAGTGACAAAGCAGCTCAACATGGTTACAAAGTCGCAACAGAAAAAAATACACAACACGCAACTCTAGTAATCCTATCTATCTTCTCATAAGGAAAAAAGAAGCTAGTTAAATAGCAATGTGGCCAGATGTAGCCATGATTCCACAAGGACGTATCAATTATGTTTATTATCCTTATTTATCTGGCCATAGAGGGAACTTTACTTATAAGGTAAAAGACTATCTTAGTATAACTATAGAGCTTAATATCCTACTATTTCTGACCATGTAGGGGACTTAACTTGCAAGCTAAAGTTCCAAATCTGGCCATAAAGGGGGCAAGCCTACTAGATAAAAAGGGAAGACTATTGGGTAACAATCTGATGACATGATTAGTTACCCATATGTAATAAACTAATGAGAAAGGTTGCTAATTATTACCCAAAGTGAAATAGAGTGAACAGAATAATGAATGACGGGCATTGTGACTAAAAAAGATGCAATGTGCTAGACGGTGTGAAACTATAGTGAATAATAAAAACTGTCAAAGTGACTTAAGATGATGTGAGAAACCAGTAACGGTGAATACGGTGGAGATAAGTACACTATATTTCTCCAGTGGAGTGAAATATATTTGCAAATTTATTGGCTTATGTAATAACTTTGTATGCATTATTTTTACTACTTATTGCAACCCAAAAATTAATAGTCTATAGTACACACATACTATAACATGCTTGCAATATTTTTTAATTTAATTTCTATATGCTTTTCCCTGTTACTCATCTCTCCAAATAAAGGGACACTTTACTCCATAATATTCTTGCATTCATGTAAATGGCTAATAGCTTAAAAAGTTGAATTCCCCCTGCCTAGGGCAGCACAAAACCTAAATACGCCACTGATCATATTTCATTGTTTATTTTGCCCCCTTACACTTAATTTAGCTCGGAAAACATAATTTATGCTTACCTGATAAATTTATTTCTCTTGTGGTGTATCCAGTCCACGGATCATCCATTATTTGTGGGATATTCTCCTTCCCAACAGGAAGTTGCAAGAGGATCACCCACAGCAGAGCTGCTATATAGCTCCTCCCCTAACTGCCATATCCAGTCATTCGACCAAAACTAGACGAGAAAGGAGAAACCATAGGGTGCAGTGGTGACTGTAGTTTAAAATTTAGACCTGCCTTAAAAGGACAGGGCGGGCCGTGGACTGGATACACCACAAGAGAAATAAATTTATCAGGTAAGCATAAATTATGTTTTCTCTTGTTAGGTGTATCCAGACCACGGATCATCCATTACTTGTGGGATACCAATACCAAAGCTAAAGTACACGGATGAAGGGAGGGACAAGGCAGGTACTTAAACGGAAGAGACCACTGCCTGTAGAACCTTTCTCCCAAAAATAGCCTCTGAAGAAGCAAAAGTATCAAATTTGGAAAATTTTGAAAAGGTATGAAGCGAAGACCAAGTCGCCGCTTTGCAAATCTGTTCAACAGAAGCCTCATTTTTAAAGGCCCAGGTAGAAGTCACAGCTCTAGTAGAATGAGCTGTAATACTTTCAGGGGGCTGCTGTCCAGCAGTCTCATAGACTAAGCGTATTACGCTCCGAAGCCAAAAAGAAAGAGAGGTTGCCGAAGCCTTTTGACCTCTCCTCTGTCCAGAGTAAACAACAAACAGGGAAGATGTTTGACGAAAATCTTTAGTCGCTTGTAAGTAAAACTTTAAAGCACGGACTACGTCCAAATTATGTAAAAGACGTTCCTTCTTTGAAGAAGGATTAGGACACAATGATGGAACAACAATATCTTGATTGATATTCTTGTTGGAAACTACCTTAGGTAAAAACCCAGGTTTTGTACGCAGAACTACTTTATCTGTATGGAAAATCAGATAAGGAGAATCACATTGTAAAGCTGATAACTCAGAGACTCTACGAGCCGAGGAAATAGCCATCAAAAACAGAACTTTCCAAGATAAAAGTTTGATATCAATGGAATGAAGGGGTTCAAACGGAACTCCTTGAAGAACCTTAAGAACCAAGTTTAAGCTCCATGGAGGAGCAACCGGTTTAAACACAGGCTTAATTCTAACCAAAGCCTGACAAAAATGCCTGGACGTCTGGAACCTCTGCCAGACGCTTGTGCAAAAGGATAGACAGAGCAGAAATCTGTCCCTTTAAAGAACTAGCTGATAATCCTTTATCCAAACCCTCTTGGAGAAAGGACAATATCCTAGGAATCCTAACCTTACTCCATGAGTAATTCTTGGATTCACACTAATGAAGATATTTGCGCCATATCTTATGGTATATTTTCCTGGTTACAGGCTTTCGTGCCTGTATTAAGGTATCGATGACTGACTTGGAGAAGCCACGCCTTGATAAAATCAAGTGTTCAATCTCCAGGCAGTCAGTCTCAGAGAAATTAGATTTGGATGATTGAAAGGACCTTGTAGAAGAAGGTCTTGTCTCAGAGGCAGAGGCCAAGGTGGAAAGGATGACATGTCCACCAGGTCTGCATACCAGGTCCTGCGTGGCCACGCAGGCGCGATCAAGATCACCAATGCTCTCTCCTGTTTGATTTTGGCAATCAGTCGAGGGAGTAGAGGAAACGGTTTTAAACACATAAGCCAGGTTGACGAACCACGGTGCTGCTAGAGCATCTATCAGTGTCGCTTCTGGGTCCCTGGACCTGGTTCCGTAACAAGGAAGCTTGGCATTCTGGCGAGATGCCATGAGATCCAATTCTGGTGTGCCCCAACGATGAACCAATTGAGCAAACACCTCCGGATGGAGTTCCCACTCCCCCGGATGAAAAGTCTGACGACTTAGAAAGTCCGCCTCCCAGTTCTCTACATCTGGGATATGGATCGCTGAAAGATGGCAAGAGTGAGTCTCTGCCCAGCGAATTATCTTGGAGACTTCTAACATCGCTAGGGAGCTCCTGGTCCCCCCTTGATGGTTGATGTAAGCCACAGTCGTGATGTTGTCCGACTGAAATCTGATGAACCTCAGGGTTGCTAACTGAGGCCAAGCTAGAAGAGCAATGAATATTGCTCTTAACTCCAGAATATTTATTGGGAGGAGTTTCTCCTCCTGAGTCCACGATCCCTGAGCCTTCAAGGAATTCCAGACTGCACCCCAACCTAGAAGGCTGGCATCTGTTGTTACAATTGTCCAATCTGGCCTGCAAAAGGTCATACCTTTGGACAGATCTACCCGAGATAGCCACCAGAGAAGAGAATCTCTGGTCTCTTGATCCAGATTTAGCAGAGGGGACAAATCTGTGTAATCCCCATTCCACTGACTGAGCATGCATAATTGCAGTGGTCTGAGATGTAGGCGCGCAAATGGCACTATTTCCATCGCTACTACCATTAAGCCGATCACTTCCATGCACTGAGCCACCGAAGGGCGCGGAATGTAGTGAAGAACACGGCAGGAATTTAGAAGCTTTGATAACCTGGACTCGGTCAGGTAAATTTTTATTTCTACAGAATCTATCAGAGTTCCTAGGAAGGAAACCCTTGTGAGGGGTGATAGAGAACTCTTTCCCTTGTTCACTTTCCACCCATGCGACCTCAGAAATGCCAACACTATGTCCGTATGAGATTTGGCAATTTGGAAGTTTGACACCTGTATCAGGATGTTGTCTAGATAAGGGGCCACTGCTATGCCCCGTGGTCTTATGACCGCCAGAAGAGACCCCAGAACCTTTGTAAAAATTCTTGGGGCTGTAGCTAACCCGAAGGGAAGAGCCACAAACTGGTAATGCCTGTCTAGAAAGGCAAACCTTAGGAACCGATGATGATCTTTGTGAATCGGTATGTGAAGGTAAGCATCCTTCAAATCCAATGTGGTCATGTACTGACCCTCCTGGATCATAGGTAGGATTGTCCGAATAGTTTCCATTTTGAACGATGGAACTCTGAGGAATTTGTTTAAGATCTTTAGATCCAAAATTAGTCTGAAGGTTCCCTCTTTTTTGGGAACCACAAACAGATTTGAATAAAATCCCTGTCCTTGTTCCATCTGTGGAACTGGATGGATCACTCCCATTATTAGGAGGTCTTGCACACAGCATAAGAATGCCTCTTTCTTTATCTGGTTTACAGATAATCTCGAAAGGTGAAATCTCCCTTGTGGGGGGGAAGCTTTGAAGTCCAGAAGATATCCCTGAGATATGATCTCCAACGCCCAGGGATCCTGAACATCTCTTGCCCACGCCTGGGCGAAGAGAGAAAGTCTGCCCCCTACTAGATCCGTTGCCGGATAGGGGGCCGTTCCTTCATGCTGTCTTAGAGGCAGCAGCAGGCTTTCTGGCCTGCTTGCCTTTGCTCCAGGCCTGGTTAGATTTCCAGGCCGGCTTGGATTGAGCAAAAGTTCCCTCTTGTTTTGTAGCAGAGGAAGTTGATGCTGCACCTGCCTTGAATTTTCGAAAGGCACGAAAATTAGACTGTTTGGCCCTTGATTTGGCCCTGTCCTGATGAAGGGTATGACCCTTACCTCCAGTAATGTCAGCAATAATTTCCTTCAAACCAGGCCCGAATAGGGTCTGCCCCTTGAAGGGAATGTTAAGTAATTTAGACTTTGAAGTCACGTCAGCTGACCAAGATTTAAGCCATAGCGCCCTACGCGCCTGGATGGCGAATCCAGAATTCTTAGCCGTTAGTTTAGTCAAATGAACAATGGCATCAGAAACAAAAGAATTAGCTAGCTTAAGTGTTCTAAGCTTGTCAAGTATTTCAGTCAATGGAGTAGCTGTCTGAAAGGCCTCTTCCAGAGACTCAAACCAGAACGCCGCAGCAGCAGTGACAGGAGCAATGCATGCAAGGGGCTGCAGGATAAAACCTTGTTGAATAAACATTTTCTTAAGGTAACCTTCTAATTTTTTATCCATTGGATCTGAAAAAGCACAACTGTCCTCGACAGGGATAGTGGTAATCTTTGCTAAAGTAGAAACTGCTCCCTCCACCTTAGGGACCGTCTGCCATAAGTCCATAATTTCTGTAAACCTTTTAGGTATTGGAAAAACGTCAGTACACACCGGCACCGCGTAGTATTTATCCAGTCTACACAATTTCTCTGGCACTGCAATTGTGTCACAGTCATTCAGAGCAGCTAAAACCTCTCCAAGCAACACCCGGAGGTTCTCAAGCTTAAATTTAAAAGTAGACATATCTGAATCAGGTTTCCCCGAGTCAGAGACGTCACCCACAGACTGAAGCTCTTCCTCAGCTTCTGCATATTGTGACGCAGTATCAGACATGGGCCTTAAAACATCTGCGCGCTCTGTATTACGTCTAACCCCAGAGCTATCGCGCTTTCCTCTGAATTCAGGCAGTCTGGCTAATACCGCTGACAGGGTATTATCCATGATTGCCGCCATGTCCTGCAAAGTAATCGCTATGGGCGTCTTTGATGTACTTGGCGCCATTTTAGCATGAGTCCCTTGAGCGGGAGTCAAAGGGTCCGACACGTGGGGAGAGTTAGTCGGCATAACTTCCCCCTCGTCAGAATCCTCTGGTGATAATTCTTTTAAAGATAACAGCTGATCTTTATTGTTTAAAGTGAAATCAATACATTTAGTACACATTCTCCTATGGGGTTCCACCATGGCTTTTAAACATAATGAACAAGGAGTTTCCTCTATGTCAGACATGTTTATACAGACTAGCAATGAGACTAGCAAGCTTGGAAAACACTTTAAATCAAGTTAACAAGCAATATAAAAAAACGTTACTGTGCCTTTAAGAGAAACAAATTTTGCCAAAATTTGAAATAACAGTGAAAAAAGGCAGTTAAACTAACGAAATTTTTACAGTGTATGTAACAAGTTAGCAGAGCATTGCACCCACTTGCAAATGGATGATTAACCCCTTAATACAAAAAAACAGATTAACAAAACGAAAAATATGTTTTTTAAACAGTCATAACAACTGCCACAGCTCCTACTTTTGAAGCCTTTTGAGCCCTTCAGAGATGTCCTATAGCATGCAGGGGATTGCTGAGGGAAGCTGAATGTCACAGTTTGTAATTTGAACTGCACCAACTGTAACTTTTATACTATAACAGTGGAAAGCCTCAGGAAACTGTTTCTAGGCAAAAATAAAGCCAGCCATGTGGAAAAAACTAGGCCCCAATAAGTTTTATCACCAAAGCATATATAAAAACGATTAAACATGCCAGCAAACGTTTTATATTGCACATTAATCAGAGCATATACCTCTGATAGCAAGCCTGATACTAGTCGCTATTAAATCACTGTATTGAGGCTTTAACTTACATTAATCCAGTATCAGCAGCAGCATTTTCTAGCAAATTCCATCCCTAGAAAAAACTTAACTGCACATACCTTATTGCAGGATACCCTGCACGCCATTCTCCCTCTGAAGTTACCTCACTCCTCAGACATATGTGAGAACGGCAGTGGATCTTAGTTACTTCTGCTAAGATCATAGAAAAACGCAGGCAGATTCTTCTTCTAAATGCTGCCTGAGATAAAATAGTACACTCCGGTACCATTTAAAAACAATAAACTTTTGATTGAAGAAAAAACTAACTATATTTTACCACTTTCCTCTAACTACGTCCAGCTATGTTGAGAGCTTGCAAGAGAATGACTGGATATGGCAGTTAGGGGAGGAGCTATATAGCAGCTCTGCTGTGGGTGATCCTCTTGCAACTTCCTGTTGGGAAGGAGAATATCCCACAAGTAATGGATGATCCGTGGATTGGATACACCTAACAAGAGAAATTAAGCATTTTCTAATTCTCAGAACTTGAAATGCACCCTGCTGACTTATCAAGGCTAACTCTGCTACATATAGGTCCATAATTGGTTTTATCAAATAACAACTGCAAAATATACTTTATAATAAATTTATGACAGCGACTAGTCTTGTATATGGACTAAAGCCCAGATTGGCTTTTCCAAATAAGGCAAATGGTGGGTGAAGTTAAGCCACCGAAAAATAACTGCAGTAAAAAGGATGTGAAATTGTTTAACACATTTTTTTAAAACTTGGCTGATATGTTATTCTATAGCAGCACAATACAAATGTCTTGTAATTGCAAGGTCTTTACTGTCCCTTTAAATGCGTAACACTATAATGTGGGGAACAGAACTCATATAGGTCTAGGTTACAAGTGGAGTTGTATAGATAGCACAGGGTGTGGGCCGCCCTCAGAATAGCGCACAATCTGGTATTATAAGTAAATGGTAAAACAGAATTATCAGATAATGTTTAGCGTGCCCTATATTTTCAATGGATAATGCAGTTGTGCGTTATATGTTGCACTCGAGCGCAACACATAATAAGGATTATATATATATATATATATATATATATATATACACACAATATTGTGCAAAGATTTTAGGTTACCATTAGATTTGTTGTTTTACCAAAGTTTTTTTTTTATTGAAATACATTTTTTTTAATGATTTCATGAAAAATAACAACATGCATAGATATATAAATAATAAAAGGAAGCAATATATGGTCAAGATACAGTAATAGATACACATAGTGTGTAGCAGTAAAATGGTTGAATACAATTACAATTACATTACAATTACATTACATTAATATAATGGGATTACAGTTCACAGGTTCCTGAGTCTAACGATTGTGAATCAGGCTATTAAGCCTGAAATACAATCTAACTAGGTGTGCAGGTATATGACCTGCCTATTTCATTTCAATAACTGTAGTGTAGGGTATTATGTATAACTCAAATGTAATATTCAGAGTGTAAAGTATTTGTTGCTTATCTATCAAACATGGTCTCATTAGTTATTAACTACCTTGTGTTTGCATTTTATTGTCTGTCTTTATTTTCTGTATAGAAAACCCAAGGTTCCCAAATTAAGAGGAATTGATCTTTAGTGTCTAAAAGATCAGCAGAGGAGCTGCTCATTTGATAGTAAAAGGCGATTTTGCATTTTATAATTTGGTATGATGGGATTTTTGTTTTCCAATAGCGAGCTATCACCAGTTTTACTATTGTGCATATAAAGGTGATACGTTTATTAGCTCTCTACTGTAGTCCCTGGATGTGTAACAAGGCTTGGGTAGGGGATAATTGAATGTCTTTATCAAACAAGTCACTTAATAGTTTAGAGGTTTGAGACCATATATTCATTACATGAGGGCAGTGCCACCACATATGTGAGTATGAACCCTGATCATCGCATCCTCTAAGGCACTTTGTTTTGGTTTGGTCAAGTCTAGTGGGGTGAAAGTACCATCTAAACGCTACTTTTAGGTAATTTTCCTTAAGATGTGCACCTATTGAGAATTATGAACCTCTGTTTAGCATATTGTACCATTTTTTTCCATCCAATTGAAATTGAACTCCGATTCCTATTTACGCATGAAGGGAAGTTTAACTGCATTTGTGGGTATATTAAACAATTGGTATAGGTTTGAGATGGCTCCCCGTGTTCGTTTTGGTGATAGACATAAATGTTCAAGGTAGGTAATTGTCTTAGGTTTATCTCTGCCCATGACTTTGTTTACTTTTGCTCTAAGCTGGAGGTATTAGAACCAGTTAGATTTATCCTGTGTATTCAATTCTGTGTATTGAATGTAACTCAGAAATGTATGGCCCTGTAATGTATCTGCGATTCAATATAAGCCTCTATTAGCCCATTTATTCTGCAGTGTGTAGCTATACTGAGTAGATAGGGTTATCAGTGGAGTCGCCAAAGAGCCCTTAGTAATTAGAGAATATTTAGGTATTAAGGAGTCCCAAAGTGTGATATTGTGATAGATTGTTGTGTATGTCCTCCAAGCTTGTGGTCTATGTGTCCTATCAGACCATAAAAGTTTGTGAAACAGTGAGATCTGCATCATATCAGATTCTATGTGTACCCATTGTATATTGTCTGATGTGTTATGCCAAAGTGAGGTTTATGCTGTCCTGGCAGTGTAATAATATGCAATTAGATCTGGCAGCCCCATTCCTCCCCCCTTATTATGGCGGCTTAAGGTTGTTTTATTGATTCTGGATCTCTTTCTTTTCCATATAAAAGAAATTATATTTTTTTGTAGTTTATGTAGCATCGTAGGAGGGATATTGATGGGAAGGGATCTAAATAAGTATAATAATTTTAGCAGGATGGCCATCTTGATCACTATCAATCTGCCATATAGCGATATGTTTAGTTTTCCATTTCATCATTAACTTTTTTGTTAGATCATTGGAATTTAGTTGTTCTTATATAAAGAATCTGTTTTACTTGTTTGTTGTATTCCTAGATATCTCATTCCTCACTCTGCCCATCTGAAATTAAAGTTAAGTTCTAGCAATTTCTTGGTGTGTTGTGGCAGGTTAGTGCTTATGGCTTCACACTTATCCTGGTTGATGTTATACCCTGAGATATTCGCAGAAGACTGTATAGTAGAATATATAAGTGGCATGGATATCATAGGTTTGGTGATAGAAAGAATAACATCATCAGCGAAAAGGCTAATTTTATACTCTTTCAAGTTTATTTTAATCCCTGAAATATCCTTGTTTTGGCGGATATGGGCTGCTAGTGGTTCTATACTAAGTGCAAAGAGCAAAGGGGATAAAGGGCACCCCTTTCTTGTTCCATTGGAGATGCGTATAGGTTTGGATTTATAGCCTGCTATTTTGACATATACTGACGGGTGTGAGTAAATTGAGGATATTGCTGCTAGGAATTATCCCGATATTCCCATATATTCAAGGACAGAATGTAAATAATTCCAGTTCACACGATCGAATGCCTTCTCTGCGTTCAGTAAGAGAAACAAAGAAGGCACTCCTTGAGTTGTCGTGTAGTCAATTATTAGTCAACCAACTTCCTTATGTTATCTGGGGCTTCTCTATTGTGAATGAAACCTACTTGATCCGGGTGTATAAGTTTAGGCATTATATCATTTAGTCGAACTGCTAAAATCTTTGTGAATATTTTAATGGCTTGATTTATTAATGAGATAGGTCTGTAGTTATTGCAGTGTTGTTTGTTTTTTCCTGTCTTTGGTATAACTGATATGCATGCAGAAAGAAGTTTTTGCGGAATCTCATTCCCCTCCATTATGTGGTTAAAAATTGTGACCAGGGTAGGACCTAATTCGTCAATGAATGTCTTATAGAATAAGCCTGAATATCCGTCTGGGCCAGGGGCTTTATTAATCTTTAGGTTGCGAACAGTTCGTCTAACTTCGTGTAAAGATATAGGGGCATTTAGGTTATTTAAGTCTTTTGTTTTGATTTTGGGTAAATTATATGTTTTAAAAAACTCTAAAGTATTAGATTTTAGTTTGTTAGTGTTATCATTTGTCGGTAGAGCATAGAGGTGTTTGTGAAGGTATCTGCGATGATTTGTGGGTGTTTTGTTGTTAGTCCCCTGGGTTTCTGAATTTGGGGTATTGAGGTAGTTCTAATTATATCTTTTAGCTTATTTGCCAGCATCTTCTCAGGTTGTTTGGCATAAATGAAATTATGCATGTCAATGAGTTTTAAGGATCTAGAAGCGTCTAATGTCAGTAAGTTGTCCAGGGATAATTTCTTACAGTTAAGGATTTTAAGTGTGTTAGCATCTTGATTTTTTATGTTTATCTTGTAGTTGTAAGATTTCTTTAAAATTCTTTTAAAAATCTTTTAAAATTTGTTGTTGTGAAATATTGTTTTGACATCTTGATTCTCTGATTAATAGACCTCTAGTGTAAGCTTTAAGGGCACCCCACACATGTTGTGGGTTATTCACTGAATTGTGGTTAGTTCTAAGGAAGTCAGTAATCTCTGTCTTTAGCTTTTGAGTAAAAAGTTTATCTCTAAAGAGTATTGGATTGAGTGTCCAAATAATAATCAACAAAAAACAGACACATTTGATATATAAACAACAAGTGCTTTAGTAGGTTTAAAAGCCCACATTTTATTTATTTTTAAATCTTCTTAAAACAGCAAACTATTCCATCATACCTCAACATGTTTAGCATTATACACTTTTACTTTATCTTAGAATGTCTAAACTAGGGATCATCGGAAACTTACTTCCAAACCTTATAGCTGGACCATTAAGACTCCACACTTTTTCACCAGATCCATAAGGAATGTTGATATAATCTTTTTTCTTCTTTTTTTTTTAACAAATAGGTTACCAGTGCTTCTTATATGTGTACCTTTTTAGCCTGCTTGTATATCTAGAAAATAATGTGTTAAACTGAAGGGTCACTCCAGGCCAAGCTTGCAAATTTTTAAATGTTTTTATACCCTCAAGAGAGACAAATTCTTTGATGCTAATTTTATGGAGCATTATCTTTTAGCTCTCTATTGGCCTTCTCAATGGAAGTATATTACTGAAAAGCAATTCTCTTGACACAAAATAGCCACCTTTTAAACTTTCCTGTACAACGGAGCAAAAACAGTAAGGACCCATGTCAGGATCTTCCTATCAAAATTATGAAAGCAAATTCTATTGGTTACTTTAAGAAAAAATTAAAAAAAATTGTACCAAGTACCAAATTCAGATATTTGATCTTCTTGATCTGTTTTCCAGATCTTCTAGGTTTTCTTCAAGCTTCTGAATTTGGATTTGTTGCGCTTTTATAGTTGCCTGCATATCAGGTATTTCTTCTGAAATGTTGTCTACCTTTTCTTCAAGTGAGGCCGTTCTGTCCCCTATGTTGGTGATGTCTTGCTTAAGATCCGCCAATGCTGCTCGCATCTTGTCATGAAATATTTGTTTGATTTGTTTCAAACGTTCCACATTAGCAGAGGAATGGATGCTTGAAGGTGAAGAACTTGGGGTAGCTAGTGAAATGTCTTCTATGTTGGTCGGTAATTTGGGTTCTATTAGCTTTTTCTTCTGCTGTGACTTAGAGAGACACTCTTTAACAGATTAAGTTCGCCCTTCCATGGTTGAAGAGCTGCGTGTTATATGTTTGTTAAGTAGTTGACGACAAGAAAGATAAGAGGAATTTTTCTTGAACCAGCCCCCTTTATTTATCTACTCCTGATTATTAAGGAAGTGTGTCCCAAAGATCTGTTAGCACCTTAGTTTAATTGTGTTCTCAGTATTGTATTCACATCAGTAGTTGGCCTATACCTTGTATGTGTACTTCTATTCTACTGAGGCCAAAGAAGTTTAGCTCTTCTCTCCCGGGGAATTTACCATCTCATGGCGATGTGGGGAAAAGGGCTGTGGATATGACCCACCTGTAGTTTACAGGTGGTAAATGGTGGAGAGAAGGTGCTACTGATGGCGATAATGGGTCAAATGGTTCTCTTATATGTTAGGTCTCAAGTCTTTTGAGTTTAATCCGGATCAAATTTTAAATTGGGTTAGATGTCAGCCTGAGACATTGATTTAGAGTCTCTCTAAGATGATAAGTAATGTCCTCTTTAACTATGTAAGGAGTCAGGCAATTGCTAGTATAGTAAATCATTTGCTTACCCTTTAGATGCTAATTGTAATCTTCAGGGGCCTCTCTGGATATCAGCGCTGTTTCGTGCTGCCGTGTATGTCTCTGGAGCAGAGCCCTGGCCCTCCAGAAATGCACCCGGTGTTGGATGAAGGTGTAAAAATGTAGGAGTCCCCAACACTGAGTTGCGCTATGTCAGGCCAGCAGGCCGCAGCCTCGGGAGTCGCTCCGGCAATTGTTGGGCAGGATGTTGCGACTGTGAATCTCTCTGGATCGGATCACCTACACTCTGGATCCCGACTGGATCAAAGGTGGCACAACTAGTTAAGACTACTGCAAATATCTCCAGATCAGAGCCCCGACCCTCCAGAGTCACGTCAAGTGCTGGATTATGATAAGGGGAACTGCCGTCTGTCGCTCTGGATCACGCGGTGCTCAGCAGGTAGGCCGCAACTTCAGATGTTGCTACGTTGGTTGCCAAATTAAGTGTTGCTACTGTAGTTTACTCCGGAGCGGATCCCCAACCCTCCAAAGTGCCTCTAGGTCGAAGTTTATCCAAGCATCCAGGTGGATTATATGGAAAGGTTGACTCCGGAATTCCAAGTGGCGTGCCGCAGTTTAGGCCCGGCATGTCTGCTTTAGCATTGGAATTTGCCGATATGGTAATGGGTGGCTGTGGATGTTCTCTTTAAGTTAGAGGACTTATCATTAAAGTTTAGAGCTTAGATGGTGACCTAAGTGTGGAATTAAATGCTCGTCTTAATTGATTTTAGCCGGAGCTCTTCCAAGATGTGTCTTTCTCCTTCGATGTCTGGTTCCCCCCTCATTTTACCAAAGTTTTAATGACCATCCATGTTTAATTTTATTAAGATACAAGAGAAACTAAAGAAAATATGTACACAAAATATGAAAAAAACACAATTTTCAGAACAAAATAGCTTCTTTAGGCAAAAGTCAGCATTTAGTGTGGCCTCCCTTGGCACTAAGCACATCTTGAACTCTTTTGGGGAGACTGTCCTGAAGTTTTCTGAAGTAATCTTCTGGTAAATTATACCAGGCTTCTTTCAGCACTTACTTATTATTATGCACTACCTGTTCACCCTTCTGGTGTAGCTGCCACTTCTGAGAGCATTCATAGTACATGATAACACATATTTACAAATATTTTATTCACATCTAGTTAGGCTATTAGTATATCTAGTAACAGATCCTATATATTCACATATTTTTACAACTATTTTCATATTTTAACACATCACTCTTATTTATTTATTTTTTTAAATATTTATTTATGTATGCCAACAGTGTACGAAATATACAAATTACAGCAGTTCAAAACACCACGCAGGGCATCATTCTCAGTGGATGCAAAAGTAAAAAAGGAAAAACACGAAATAATGAACAGAGCAATATACACTATTGCATTAATCAGATATACAAGTTTTATCCACTTTATCTTAAAAATATAAATAAAAAAAATAAAAAAATAATCATAGCGATTTCTGCTTTCTACACTTATGGCATATTTTATTATTAACCTAGAAACTGAATATTGGAAAAAGAGAAAGAGGAGAAAAAAAAAAAAAAAAAAAAAAAGATTGACCCGGGGTCCCCCCCCCCCGCTCTCCTCAACACCCCGTCCGGCGTCCTGAGCATACACCCAATATTTCAGTTCAGTATTGTGATATTATGAATCTCTATAGCCTCTAATCCAGTCCACCGGAAAGTCACCTAAAAGTGCCAGATCACTGAAGCTATCTGAACTTAAAAATGGATATAGAATAGACTTTTGAGGTCCTTCTGAATATGTCTTAATTACCGGTAACCATCTTAATAAAAACCTCCTAACTTCCCTTTCACTAGCTTCTCTCAAAAGGAAGGATTCAAAAATTATTTGCATCTGGACTTCTTTAATAAATACTGAGAAACCCGGCATCTTTTTAGCTTTCCAGTTCTTTACTATAAGATGTCTAACAAGGAGGATAATTACATTTAAGCTTTTTCTCTGTGGGAATGCCTCAAGATTGGTATGATCAAGAAAGAAGATGATAAATATTTGATAAATATTTGTTCTATACATATATCGGGAAACAAGAAGGCGCCAATAGGGTAATAACGTCTAAACGGCTGGATTTTAAGACATTTTAATAAATTTGTTTTACTTTCATCCTGCTGGAGTCCGATCTCCCCTCTTTCCTATACTGTTCTATGCCATATTTGAGTGACCGCAGTGTGTTTCCTAGTCCACCATCACCACACTTCCATTTACAAGTATTCAGAATCTTGGAGTACAGAGAGGAAGGTGTGTTTGTAGACTAGGATTCGGATTGGCCACATCAAGTACGCTCCTGGCTGGGATTCGCTGTTGCCATTGTTGTCTTCCGGGCGACTCTGAGGTCCCGGTCTGCAATTTCAGGCACGCCATAGTGCCGCTCCGCTTGTGAGTATTGTTCTCACCTTCTTAGCAAATCCAACCGTTTAGATGTTATTACCCTATTGGCGCCTTCTTGTTTCCCGATATAGATTTCTCCATCGTCCTTCTCGACTTTGGAAGAGCTGCCTTCTCATCGGATCTCTTGGACTATCATCATATTATTCCTGAGCGCACCTCTTTAAGGGGACGTAACCCTTAACTTGTTTTTCTATTTGTTCTATACAAACTATTGAAACAAAAAGCTACCTTTTTCCAAAACTGATCAATCCGAGGACAGCTTACAAACGTGTAAAATGTCTGCGTTGATATAGAGACAGCGTGGACATGAGAAATTTTGATTGACATATATTTTAGACATTTTCAAAGGTGTGTAATAAAAATTATTGATTAATTTCATGTGGCCCTCTTTCCAGCTCATTGGTATTCGGGACTTATTGACAAATTTACAACTAACTCTCATTTTTTCTAGATCAACCCTTGGAATCACTAATCTCCATTTTACATTAAGAGTTTCCATAAGGGAATCACTTTGTTTAGCCAACATAATACTATATAGTAGTGAAATTGAAGGTGATTTAATTCTAGAAATGATAATACTAGATCTTAACGCGGACCATGCAAGCGTCTCACTGCCATTCCAATTCTTAGATTTTATAAAGTGATAAGTTTGAAAATAAGCATATATGTTATTACTTGGTAAATCAAACTGACATCTTAAATTGTCAAACACTTTTATTTGTCCATCTTCTGAAAAGAATTGATGGACTGCCTTAAGACCCTTATTAGCCCAGCTTTTAAATACCTTCTGATTGAGCCCAGGGGAAAACTCAGGGTTACCCAGAAGGGGCAGGTACTCCGAAAAAGAGTAGTCTGCACCTACTAAGGTACATACATTTTGCCAAGCCAAAATTATATTTTTAATTGAAATTAAACTCTTAATGTTACCTAGGTATTTCTTTGAATTGTATATGCAATAAAGCTTTAAGAGAGCAGGGAAAAACCATAAAGCTTTCAATTTCTTTCAATGAGAACCAATTTGTTTCTGCAAGCCAATGTAGCGCAATTTTTCCCAAAGCAGCAACATTATAGAACTTAATATTGGGTAAAGCTAGATCGACAGATTCACGATATTGCATCAATTTTTCCAACGCTATTCGAGGTTTTTTCTTACCATGCCAGATAAATTGAGAGAAATTTGTATATAATTTCCATAGGTCAGCTTTAGTCAATATTAAAGGTAAATTCTGTAATGGAAAAGCAGACGGGGAAAGATAATTTATGTAAAAAGATAATAATGTAAAAAGATCCCTAGGTATCTTAATATCTTAACTTCCTTAAACAAAGTATTAATTGTCCTATTATTAGTTTTTTTAAATCCACATCAATTCACTTTTATTATAATTCACTTTGTAGCCAGAAAATGAACTAAAGAGATTCAAAGAATCCAGCACTATGGGGATGGATTTGGGTGTATTATAAAGACAGATTAACAGATCGTCCGCATACAATAAGGTTTTCAGAGGCGTTTTGCCAAAAGTTATCCCTTCTATCACTTCCCTTAGCTATATAGCGAGAGGTTCTAATGCCAAATTAAAAAGAAGGGGAGATAGTGGACAACCTTGCCTAGTACCTTTTTGTAATCTTATTCCGGGTGTTAAGGTGTCATTAATCAGGAGATAAGAAATAGGGGACTGATATAAGTTACGAACAAATTGAAAAAATTGTTTTTTAAATCCAAATTCTTTAAGTGTCTGGAATAAATATTCCCATTCTATAGAATCAAATGCCTTAACCGCATCCAATGTTAAGAGCGCAATATCGTGTTTAAAGTGTTTACTGATATCTTTATTTAAATTCCAAATATAGTCTATAAGAGTGATAATTTTCCGTATATTTTTCGATGAATTCCTTGAAACCAAAAATCCAGTCTGGTCTTGATGTATAATTTTTTCAAGACATATCATTAATCTAGATGCTGAAATAGAAGTCAAAATCTTATAGTCTACATTGAGTACCGATATTGGTCTATATGAGGCCGCATCTTCTAGGTCTTTATCTTTTTTAGGGATTAATGAAATGTACGTGGCCGCAAAATATTCTGAAAATGGGCTACTACACATAAAGTAATTATTAAAAAGTTTTTCCAGAGTGGGCTTAATTTCTTCCACTAATATTTTATGATATTTTGCGGGAAGTGAGTATGGGCCGGATGCTTTATTTAACTTGGCTTTGTCAATTGCGTCCCCTATCTCTTTTAGTGAAATGGGGGCATTCAAAGTCTCAAGAAGATCATCTGCCACTCAAGGGATTTTTATTTGGGCCCAAAATTTCTCTTGGTTCTGTCTGTGGTTACTAGTCTATTACCCTGATCTTTAATTGCTAAGATATAGTTTTTTTTCCCTACATCTAACTAAGTTCGCAAGATGTTTGGCAGAGCATCCATAATAACCCTTATAGCGTAAATTAAGTTTGGTCTCCTCCTCTAAAGATTTTTGTTTAAAAAATATATCCCTTTCCAATCTGGCGCTAGAATAACTCTCCCAATGAGAGCGGATTGGATCCATAATATATTTCTTATAACTATTTCTGACTTGTTTAGCCAATTGGACTTCTCTCATACTGTCTTTCCTTTTCTTTTTGCACATGTAAGCCTTTATTTCTCCCCTTAAAAATGCCTTGGAGGCTTCCCAAAAAGTTTTGATTTTATGAAAATAAGAGATATTATAAGTGCAATAATCTTTCCATTTCTGTTTTAACCATAAAATAAATTTCATATTTTTGTACATATATCGTGGAAAGACAAAATTTAAATTACCTCTTTCTGGATTTGTGGGAGAGTGAAATGACAGTGAGACAATTGCATGGTCCAAAATAACTATCTCCCCTATTTCGGCCTCTATTTTTTGCAAGGACAGAGATTCCGTGACTAGAATAAAATATATTCTGGAGAATGTCCTGGATGTTTTGGATTCACATGTGAATGTACGTTGATCAGGATTATAGAGTCTCCAAATGTCAATTAATTTTAACTGATAACAAAACTTTTCCATAAATTTAGCTTGATTATTATATAAGGCCACATTTTTTTTTTGAAAATCTATCAATCGCAGGACAGAGTGAAAGATTAAAATTACCTCCTATTATCATTTTATCTGCTACAAATGGTAGTAATTTAATTTTTAACTTCTCCCAAAATACTTTAGAGAATATATTTGGTGCATATATATTACATAAAACAAACTTAATCCCATTAATTAATATTTGTACTATCATAAATCTTGCCTCCAGGTCTAATTCACTCTGTATTATTTGATATGTTAAATTCTTGTTTATCAGTAAAGCCACCCCTGCTTTCCTATCCTTGCAAGGAGCCGCTATCACTTCTCCTACCCATCTAGATCGCAACTTCAGGATCTCAGGATTTTTTAGATGGGTTTCTTGTAAAAATACAATACTTGGTTTTTGGGATCCTAGTTTTTTAATTATAAGTTTCCGTTTTGCAGAGTTAATTATACCCCCCACATTCCACGAGAGGATCTTAAAGTTCCCTATTGTATCAGTCATATTTTAAAAAAAGATAAAAGTTTAATCATATCCCAAAACCTAATATAAAAAAAAGGAAAATTCAGTCTCTCGCTTAAACTTTTAAGCCGAAGCATACATTCTTGTTTCTTTATCATAAACAAGACAACTTAGAGGAGCAGACCTAAAAGGAAATCCATCATTAAACCTAAGCCTCACCATGGGAAACACTATTTCACATCTATTTCCAAGCCTGACAGGTGCGGGAGAGTGGAGGAGGAGAGGGGAGGAGGGGGATAGAGGAGAAAAAAAAAGAAAAAAAAGAAAAGAAAAAAGTAAAAAAGGAAAAGAAGGGGAAAGGGACACATTGGAAAAAAACGAAAACAACAATTTAGACGTTCCGACTTCATTATAAAGGCATATTCTGTCATGGATATAGTAGGCTAGTACAAAGGTGAAATCTTCTATCCCTCTCTAGATTCAATATATTATCTTGCTTTAGAGGCCTCAGAAAATACTTATAATCTTATTACCATTATCGTCTACTATGATCTTAGCAGGGTAGATCAAACGTGCCTTCATTCCCTTGTTTATCATTAATGTACATAAGGGTGACATAGCTTTCCTTTTTTGTACTGTCTCGTTGGAGAAATCTTGAAACAAAAGGATTTTTTGTCATTAATAGTAAACGTTTCAAGTTTCCTATATAATCTCAACATTTCAACTTTATCTTGGAACCTCAAAAGTTTAAATATACATACCCTGTCTCTACCTGTACTGTTTTCAGAATATTTCTTACGTCCTAATCTATGTGCTCTCTCGATAGATAAGGGTAAAGTTTGTGGAGGAAACCCTAAAGCTTGAGGTAATGTTAATGAGGTGAACTCAATCAAATTATCGTATTCTGGAGTTTCAGGGATGCCTACTACTCTAATATTGTAGCGTCTAGAACGGTCCTCCTGTTCTTCTAGACGCTCCTCGATATTTTGAATTTTAGACTGTTGTTTAATTAACATATTTTCTTGTTTATTAATTAAATCCTCCATATCAGATATCCTGTCCTCTGCTTCTGCCATTAAGTTCTATTGATATACCATTTAACTCTTTTTTTAATTATTTCAAACTGGGGTGAGAAAAGATTACTAAGTTGTAATACTAGGGTCTGATTATCAGTGGTAACAGTTGGAGTTTCAGAGAAATCAGAACTCAAATCTGCCCCTTACTCTTTTTTTCTCTAGATTTAACAGGCATTTTTGAAGGGTGTTGGTTAACCTGAGTAAAATATTTTTCCATAAGCAGATGGAAAAACAAGTGCAAATATGTACAAAGAAAGAAATACAGTCAAACTGTGATAAAACACTTATGTTTTGAGTGAAACAAACATCAACCGTGTAATATGGCCGTGTGGGGTGAACATGTGTTGTGTGCTTCTAAATAAAGCAAAATAAATAGAAAACTTTTTCTTTTTTTTGGGGATATTGAAAACTTATAAAATTAGTCTAGTGTAGGCTTCCCTTGTGCTTACTACTTATAAAAAGTAGATTGTGAATAGAATATAAAAATATTATAGATTTATCCCAAAAAAGAAAAAACAAGGCATTTTTTCTCCCTTGTTTCAAAGTGAAGTGAAGACATTTTTTCAGCAGGTGGATGAAAAAGGGAGAAAACCAACCCTATATACCTCTCTGTAAGGGGCAATCAGTTTAGTACAAAAAAAAACCTCTACAGATGTATATGACCAATAACACAAATAAAGCAGCTAGCACCACCGTAAGCCTATAGGTAATTTCTAGTACCCATCTAATATTTCTTTAGGATAGTTGAAAGAAAAATCTCAAACTAGTTCAGTGATGCGTAATATATATCAATATAGTAGATATTCTCAATCCAGACAAAACAGAGACAGAAAGCTGTAAACCACTTATAGATGCAGCCTACTAGCTTCAAAACAACTTTACAACAGTTCTAGTAATATTATTCAGTCCCAATGTTCCATTAGGTGAGGCCACTAAAAAGAGAAGAGGGCTGAGTATTATTATTCCCCCCCCCTTTTTTTTTCTCTTTTCTTTTCCCCTTTTTAGTAGCAAAGATACAGGAACCTTTAGTATGTCCCTTTTTCTTTTGGCCTCTCTCTCCTTATACTTGGTGTTAAGGGGGGTCTTTTTTAGAGTCTCAAGGCACAGTCAGAACAGTATGTTCCCCCAGAAATGGAAAAAGGAAAATCCCACTAAATAAAATTGCACATACCGGTGTTTCAGGGGAAACGCCAAGCCAAGTGACCAAGAGCACTGTGATGCTGAAACTTTACTTTACAAAACTCCAACGTAGTGTCTGTAAGCGTGTTTCTTTCTGTTGAGACACTTCTTAATCTGCCACTGCAACCTCTACAGATCCGGTGCTCAATTCAGCATGTCGGTCGACACTGATGCTGGTCCAGTGCGTCTCTGCTGAAGGGTTGGCGGAAGAGGGGTGACTCTCACGGATCCTTCCGCTATTGGCTTAGACCAATCACCCGGTTGCTTCGGGGGATGCTGTCATTTCCGACCTGCTTCGTCCTACCAGGAGGGCGCAGATATTCCTTACCAGTGACGTGCAGTGAGGTCAGAGGCAGGTGAGGCACTGGCTAGGATATGCCTTCATTCTTTAGATATCCTTTGTTGAAGAAATAGCAATGTACATGGGTGAGCCAATCACATGAGGTATCTATTGTGCAGCCACCAATCAGCAGCTACTGAGCATATTTAGATATGATTTTCAACAAAGGATATCAATAGAATGAAGGAAATTAGATATTAGATGTAAATTGGACAGAGGGGTGGGAGATAGACAGAGAGACATAGGGGGAGAGAGAGACAAAGAGACAGAGGGGAGAGAGAGAGAGACAAAGAGAGACAGAGGGTAGAGAGACGAGACAGAGAAAGAGACCATGGGGGAGAATGAGACACGTAAGGAGAGAGACAGGGAGAGAGAGATGGATAGAGAGAGAGAGAGAAGAGAGAGACACAGAGGGGAGAGAGAGACAGAGGGGGAGAGAGAGAAAGAGAGACACAGAGGGGAGAGAGAGAGACAGACAGAGGGGGAGGGAGAGAGACAGAGGGGGTGGGAGAAAGGGAGAGACAGAGGGGGAGGGAGAAAGGGAGAGACAGAGGGGGAGGGAGAAAGGGAGAGACAGAGTGGGAGGGAGAGAGATAGAGAAGACAGAGGGGAGAGAGAGAAAGAGAAAGACAGAGGAGAGAGAGACAGAGAGAGAGACAGAGGGGAGAGAGAGAGAGAGACAGAGGGGAGAGAGAGAGAGAGACAGAGGGGAGAGAGAGAGAGAGAGAGAGAGAGAGAGAGGGGAGAGAGACAGACAGAGGGGAGAGAGAGAGACAGAGAGGAGAGAGAGAGAAACAGAGGAGAGAGAGAGACAGAGTGGAGAGAGAGAGACAGAGTGGAGAGAGAGAGACAGAGTGGAGAGAGAGAGAGAGACAGAGGGGAGAGAGAGAGAGACAGAGGGGGAGAGAGAGAGGGGAGAGAGAGAGAGACAGAGGGGAGAGAGAGACAGACAGGGGAGAGAGAGACAGACAGAGGGGAGAGAGACAGACAGAGGGGAGAGAGAGAGACAGACAGAGGGGAGAGAGAGAGACAGATGGGAGAGAGAGAGACAGATGGGAGAGAGAGAGACAGAGGGGAGAGAGAGAGACAGAGGGGAGAGAGAGACAGAGGGGAGAGAGAGACAGAGGGGAGAGAGAGAGACAGAGGGGAGAGAGAGAGACAGAGGGGAGAGAGAGAGACAGAGGGGAGAGAGGAGAGAGAGACAGGGCAGAGAGACAGGGGAGGGGGAGAGAGACAGGGGAGTGGGGGGAGAGACACAGGTGAGGGGGAGAGACACAGGGGAGAGGGGGGATGGGGTGAGAGACACAGGGGAGGGGGTAGAGAGACAGGGGGGGAGAGACACAGGGGAGGGGGAGAGACACAGGGGAGGGGGGGAGAAACACAGGGGAGGGGGGAGAGACACAGGGGAGGGAGGGAGAGACACAGGGGCGGGGGGGAGAGACACAGGGGAGGGGGGGAGCGACACAGGGGAGGGGGGGGAGCGACACAGGGGAGGGGGAGAGCGACACAGGGGAGGGGGAGAGACACAGGGAGGGGGGGAGAGACACAGGGAGGGGGGGAGAGACACAGGGGAGGGGGGAGAGACACAGGGGAGGGGGAAGAGAGACAGGGGAGGGGGGAAGAGAGACAGGGGAGGGGGGAAGAGAGACAGGGGAGGGGGGAGAGAGACAGGGGAGGGGGGGAGAGAGACAGGGGAGGGGGGAGACACAGTGGAGGAAGGGTGGGGGGGAGACACAGGGGAGGGAGACACAGGGGAGGGGGGTGGTAGGAAGACACAGGGGAGGAAGGGTGGGAGGGAGATACAGGGGAGGAAGGGAGAGAGATACAGGGGATGAACTGGAAGGCAGTTTCTGAAGTCAGCAGTCAGCAGTGGTACCATTACCAAGCAAATTGAGCACTCAGCACATACCTTTAATCTGCAGCTCTGCCTCTGCTAGCCGTGACACTGTCTGACTGAGCACTTCACAGTTCACACTATGGCACCAGGCAACTGCATTACACACAGGCAGCTTCTTTCCCTCTCAGCTCCTCAGCAGGAAATGACAGTTTTAAATCAGAGCGTTGCCCCAGGTTACCATGGCAATGCTCTGATTTAAAACTGTCATGACTAGTGAGGCCACTAAAAAGAGAAGAGGGCTGAGTATTATTATTCCCCCCCCCTTTTTTTTTCTCTTTTCTTTTCCCCTTTTTAGTAGCAAAGATACAGGAACCTTTAGTATGTCCCTTTTTCTTTTGGCCTCTCTCTCCTTATACTTGGTGTTAAGGGGGGTCTTTTTTAGAGTCTCAAGGCACAGTCAGAACAGTATGTTCCCCCAGAAATGGAAAAAGGAAATTCGCACTAAATAAAATTGCACATACCGGTGTTTCAGGGGAAACGCCAAGCCAAGTGACCAAGAGCACTGTGATGCTGAAACTTTACTTTACCAAACTCCAACGTAGTGTCTGTAAGCGTGTTTCTTTCTGTTGAGACACTTCTTAATCTGCCACTGCAACCTCTACAGATCCGGTGCTCAATTCAGCATGTCGGTCGACACTGATGCTGGTCCAGTGCGTCTCTGCTGAAGGGTTGGCGGAAGAGGGGTGACTCTCACGGATCCTTCCGCTATTGGCTTAGACCAATCACCCGGTTGCTTCGGGGGATGCTGTCATTTCCGACCTGCTTCGTCCTACCAGGAGGGCGCAGTTATTCCTTACCAGTGACGTGCAGTGAGGTCAGAGGCAGGTGAGGCACTGGCTAGGATATGCCTTCATTCTTTTGATATCCTTTGTTGAAGAAATAGCAATGTACATGGGTGAGCCAATCACATGAGGTATCTATTGTGCAGCCACCAATCAGCAGCTACTGAGCATATTTAGATATGATTTTCAACAAAGGATATCAATAGAATGAAGGAAATTAGATATTAGATGTAAATTGGACAGAGGGGTGGGAGATAGACAGAGAGACATAGGGGGAGAGAGAGACAAAGAGACAGAGGGGAGAGAGAGAGAGACAAAGAGAGACAGAGGGTAGAGAGACGAGACAGAGAAAGAGACCATGGGGGAGAATGAGACACGTAAGGAGAGAGACAGGGAGAGAGAGATGGATATAGAGAGAGAGAAGAGAGAGACACAGAGGGGAGAGAGAGACAGAGGGGGAGAGAGAGAAAGAGAGACACAGAGGGGAGAGAGAGAGACAGACAGAGGGGGAGGGAGAGAGACAGAGGGGGTGGGAGAAAGGGAGAGACAGAGGGGGAGGGAGAAAGGGAGAGACAGAGGGGGAGGGAGAAAGGGAGAGACAGAGTGGGAGGGAGAGAGATAGAGAAGACAGAGGGGAGAGAGAGAGAGAGACAGAGGAGAGAGAGAGAGAGAGACAGAGGGGAGAGAGAGAGAGAGAGACAGAGGGGAGAGAGAGAGAGAGAGAGAGAGAGAGAGAGAGAGAGAGAGAGAGAGAGAGAGAGAGAGAGAGGGGAGAGAGACAGACAGAGGGGAGAGAGAGACAGAGGGGAGAGAGAGAGAAACAGAGGAGAGAGAGAGACAGAGTGGAGAGAGAGAGAGACAGAGTGGAGAGAGAGAGAGACAGAGGGGAGAGAGAGAGAGACAGAGGGGGAGAGAGAGAGGGGAGAGAGAGAGACAGAGGGGAGAGAGAGACAGACAGGGGAGAGAGAGACAGACAGAGGGGAGAGAGAGAGACAGACAGAGGGGAGAGAGAGAGACAGACAGAGGGGAGAGAGAGAGACAGATGGGAGAGAGACAGACAGAGGGGAGAGAGAGAGACAGAGGGGAGAGAGAGACAGAGGAGAGAGAGGCAGAGGGGAGAGAGAGAGACAGAGGGGAGAGAGAGAGACAGAGGGGAGAGAGAGAGACAGAGGGGAGAGAGGAGAGAGAGACAGGGGAGAGAGACAGGGGAGGGGGAGAGAGACAGGGGAGTGGGGCGAGAGACACAGGTGAGGGGGAGAGACACAGGGGAGAGGGGGATGGGGTGAGAGACACAGGGGAGGGGGTAGAGAGACAGGGGGGAGAGACACAGGGGAGGGGGAGAGACACAGGGGAGGGGGGAGAAACACAGGGGAGGGGGGAGAGACACAGGGGAGGGAGGGAGAGACACAGGGGAGGGGGGGAGAGACACAGGGGAGGGGGGGAGCGACACAGGGGAGGGGGGGAGCGACACAGGGGAGGGGGAGAGCGACACAGGGGAGGGGGAGAGACACAGGGAGGGGGGAGAGACACAGGGAGGGGGGGAGAGACACAGGGGAGGGGGGGAGAGACACAGGGGAGGGGGAAGAGAGACAGGGGAGGGGGGAAGAGAGACAGGGGAGGGGGGAAGAGAGACAGGGGAGGGGGGGAGAGAGACAGGGGAGGGGGGAGAGAGACAGGGGAGGGGGGAGACACAGTGGAGGAAGGGTGGGGGGGAGACACAGTAAACACAACACAGGTGGGGGTAGGGGGGTAGGGGGGGGCAGTTTGATGAACCAAAAAAACATTTTTGGGGGAAAAAAATGGAACATTTTTTTTTTATTACTATTAATAAAAAATAGTGTATTACCCACATTGGCCAGGGGAGGCGCTGCCTCCCCTGCCTCCAATGAATGCACGTCACTGTTCCTTACCCCTCAGCGTCGGCCCTGACAATTTCTCAGAGGTGAGTGGTAGTAAGGAAGAAGGACCTCTGTATGGCACCCAGGTAATCTTCTTGGTCTCACAGGCGAATCCCAGGTCTTACCCTGACCACGGGTAGCAGCGTCTCCGCTAGTTCAGAACTTCCGCCGAGTGCTGCAATGGACCTTTGCAGCAAGATAGTGGCCCGAAAAGCCGGTGTGGGTACGGCAGAGGGCAGGCTCGTTTAGGAAAAAGATTTTGTGATCGTATTTCAACCCTCTAAAGCCGCTGAAACAAGAGCAGCGTGCGATGAGAGCTCCTCCTCCAACGGAAGTCCACTTTTATATATTATATATATATATTAACAGTTTACACCCATGGATTATATTTTTGTTAGTACTTATTCACTTATCGTATTTATTCATTTAAGGCTAAGATTTTATTTGTCATATAACCCACATTCTCTTTCACATATATTATTATTACATTAGATTCTATCCAGGTATTGTCTCTACGGAGGTGTTATCCCTTCACATTATCCTTATCACTATATCTGTGTATTATGTGTCCTCACAGTCAATTCCGGTTTCCCTGTTGCCATCAGTGGCGTCACTAGGGGGTGCGGGGGGTGCGGGCCGCACCTGGGTGACACCCTCCAGGGGGTGACACCAAAAAAATTTTTTATTTTTTTTTTTATTTTATTGAAATTCAAATAAATACAAAGTTGAGATGCATAGATTTTTTTTATTAGAGGGGCTGGCATTTGTGAACATTAGTGGGACTGGGGAAGTTGTAGACACACAATTTGTTTGCCCCTTGAGCCAGTGCTGCAATTACAACAAATAGTTTTCCCAGCTGCTTTTGCTTGTTTGTACTTTGCTTCTCCCCTGCCCAATTTCTCTATGAATGTTGTAGGCGTGCCGAGGGGCTTGCAAAGTTGCGCTGCTAGCCTAAACCTGCCTGCTTATCTGTGCTCACTGCTCAGTGACATGTGGAGCAGTGGAGTCACTCACTGCTGTGCTGTCTCTCTAAACGAGAACTGGGAAATCATGAGGGGGATGCCTGGCACCTGACCGCATGACTGTCTGACACTGTCTCTAAAGTGAAGGAGCCACGTATGATGCCCACCAGACCTTTACGGTTATGGTACACTAAGTGCACACTGAACAGGTAAGAGGGCGGGTGGGAGTCTGGGGGTGAGCAGAGTGCAGAGGTGATTGGCCATAAGAAGCGGTAGGCACGCGGCCCGGGGCTGTGCACTGACAGACTTGGAATAGAGTCAGAGAGCAGAATTTTCATAGTTTGCGCGCCTAAACCTTTTCTTCAGTGATTTATTTTAGAGTGCTCTGTTTTTCTTTCATTTGATGCTCTGCTGAGCCAGGGAGCAGCTCTAAAGCATGAGCTTTATAATTAATGCAGTGCAGTTTACATATTTTGTATGTGTGTGTCTGAGTTTTTGTGTGTGTGTGTCAGTGTTTTTGTGTGTGTGTTTTTGTGTGTGTGTCTGAGTGTGTTTCTGAGTGTTTGTGTGTGCATTTGAGTATGTTTTTAAGTGTGTTTGTATGTGTGTGTGCCTGTGTTTTTGTGTGTTTCTGCTTTCTGGGGGGGGGGGGTGACACCATAACTTACCGCACCGGGTGACATTAACCCTAGTGACGCCACTGGTTGCCATGGTTACATGACAGTAGTCACGCTCTTAGCTGAGTGTTGTTTCTTGTTCTGTGAACATGCACTATGACACACATGGGAATTGTTTATGTTTCTCACCTTTGATAGGTGTATCTATTTATGTTTAGGTCACAATGGCAGGTTAGCACCATTTATCTTTTAGATAACATAGCACACTAACGCATCAAAACTAACAGGTGACGTAGGAGGGCATTTTCCCAAACTCCCTGTGTGATTGGTCTCATCTTCCACACTAACGGCCCTATCAGATCCGCTTTTAAGTGACATACTAACCAGTCAGCATGATACAATGTATCCTTTTGGGGCCTCGCAAAAATACGCCAATCAAATAGTCTCTGACATGTGTTGAACGCCTTAAGAGTTACCAAACAACACATCGATACAAACATACGTCAGCTTAATTTCTCACGCTGATCGCATAGTTTCTGTAGCCAACAACGGTACTAATTATCGCTACAAATTGTGGTTAGTTTGTTTTCATGATGTTATAAGAAATATCATTTCAAGTTCTCTTTGTGTCTGCAGTACCATTTGTTCAATCTTTATTATGTTATTGAATGCATTAACATTATGCAGATTTAGGGAATGAATAGATCTAAAAAAATTCTACAGGTGTGACAATTTGTTACTAACGAGACAAAGGGTGCTTTGATTGGTTTGTTCACCAATTGTAAGGGGAGGGTTCACCCATACTTTGTTTTAGTAGTATAGCCCTATATAAGGGTCATATTTTTTACATGTTTTTATGCCTGATGAAACAGTTGTTACCGTGAAACGCGTTGCATTGCTGTAGCATGAGTTGCTTTTAACTTTGTTTTTATTGTTTTTATTAAACTAGCTTGTAAAGCTTTATATAATAGCTCTCATTGCTTTGTGCACACTACACTACGCTACCTGGGGAGGTACACATCCTAGCCTCTCCTATATTTCTCTGATTGCTGCCTGGAGAGTGAAGCAGTACCTGAGCCCAGCTGTTCCTCTGGGAGCTACCTCATTGGTGTATCCAGCACATCACCTTGGTTCAGCTAGCTGGTCTGCTGCTAAAAACCAGCCTGCTCCTATCGGCACAAGTGGGTGCCTTTACATCATGTGAGTACCCTGTTTTATATATGTACTCACATCCTGTTGGTTATTGATTCACACATACGGCACCTTTTTCCTTGTCTTTGTTATATTCTTTCAGCACTTCCAGTTCTTTTTTAGATTTAGGTTGAATTTTATTTCTTTCTCTGTCCAGGTAATCCCATACTGCCTCTATAATATTCAGCTCTATGACTGTCAGTGATTTATCAGCTGTTTTTCTCTCCAAATATGATTTCAATGCCTTAGCAGTGTGCTTGGGATCATTATAATGCTGAAAAATAAAACCATTCCCAATCAGGCGCTTTCCAGAAGGAATGGCATGATGATTTAAAACCTGTCTGTACTTTTCAATTTGGACAATATTGCCAAACTGGCAGAAATGCAGCCCCAAACCAGGACAGACCTTCCACCATGTTTCACTGAAGGCTGCTAACATTCATTCTTCCATCTCTCTCCAACTCTTCTTCTCACATATTGTCGATGATTGGACCCAAAAATTTCAATCTTGGATTCGTCACTCCATAATACTCTTTTCAACTGATCTTCATTCCAATCTTTGTGAGCTTTAGCATATCTTAGCCTTTTCACCTTGTCCCCCTTCCAAAAAAAGTGGTTTCTTGGCTGCTACCCTTCCACAAAGACCATTCCTGATCAAGCTTCTTCGGACTGTAGAAAGGTCAACTTGACATCCCGATGAAGTTGCCAGATGCTGAGCCATGTCCTTGCTGGACTTCTTACGGTCTCTCAAAGAAGAAACTCTGAGAAAATTTAATTAGATTTTGAAAGTTTTCTTGGCCTTCCAGTCCTTTTTTTGTCCTTGACCTCTCCTGATTCTTTAAATTTCTTTCTAACAGCTTGAATACCACATGAGTATCATTCAAATTGATCCGAATCTCTGAATTCGACAAATTTGTCCGAATTTCGATTCGGACCGAATCGAATCGCACATGTCTACTTATCAGGAAGCAAGTATGGTGGTTCAGCCTAACTTAGTATATTCCTGTATTTGAAGCTTGATACGCTAATAGTTATTTGTTACAGAAGTTTGCATAAGAAATACACTATCGTTTATATGTAATTGATATTGTAGTCTGGAACTGCAACAAATTATATAAGGCTACAAACTCACTATACTGTTTCAGTGTTACAACTAATATCATCAATCCATACTTCTATCTAAACGCAAACTCAGTGGTATAGCCGTACTTAACACGATCCTGCATTTGAAGCATGGTACGCTTACTATTTAGGCTGGTACAAGAAACGCTTTATTTTTTACTGTGCAGTAAATTCTGCAGTCTTGAACCACATTTAACTATAATAGGCTATTAGGTATAGATACCTTTCCTAGATATAGTTTCATAATTTAATACTCAACTAACCAACTAATAATTGCATAACCCCTGAAACTATAAGATTCTTCTAATATTTTATTAGTTTTATTAGTGTATTGTAGTGTACAACACTGTGTTACACTTAGCATATCGATATACTGCGCTAAACCGTGATGTTTATGCAATCATAATATTTAATACTACATAAACTGTCTGATATCTATAGCTAGACATTTGATACTATTACTAGCGCTGCCTATTTATTACTGTATCTCCTCCCGACTAGTGCTCCAATACCATTTACTTTGGTCTAACACAATTTCTATTCGGTACAAAGGAAGTAGAGACTGATTGCTGCCAGCATTTTAGTTTTAACTTTTACCATTGTTTTAAATATTTGCTAATAAAGTTTTATGTTTTAATTTACTTATGACATACACGCACATATGATATACCAAAACTTTAGGGTTCTTATATGAGTTCTTATATAGTATCGCTTTTTTGTTCAGTTGATTGAGCTGAAATTGGAAAATACTACTAATAGATACATAGCACCATCCTGCCACTGGTACAATTATATTTAGAAGGCCTAAAAATATATATTCGAATGGTAATAGACCCTGGTATTATATTAGTGGTGCCATCAAAATCCCTTTTCTCAAATTGAACCTCATTGGGCCTCATCAGTGAGGTGTAGCCATATTCCTCTAAGCACAACAAAGTAAAAATATCTCTAAGAAATCACGAAAACAACAGTAATACAAGGTTACAAATTAGCCGACAGACATTACTAACTGAGACCTCTTTTTTGAAACATAGGGAGCTCCTTCATTAACTACAGCTTACTTTTGGACCTCTGTGAGGTATAGAGATTTGACGGAGGAAGACTAATTATTTTTATGGCCACTCCTGGGCCTGAGGAAAAATACAAGCAGGAGAAAATAGCAACTGATTAATAAATAATCATATGGTATATGAACAGTAACGCCAAATAAGCCCAGCACCAATCTTCCTTCCTTCTGTATGTGTGCATGTCGCAATTGAGTATCTGAAACCTCCAGGAACATAATAAAAATATAGAAAAGTGACATCACCACAGCTTCCAGCAGGTGAAAAGTTTATTGGAGAACTTAAGACCACAGAAAAATGCGACGTTTCGAGACCTACATGGTCCTTAAAGGGACATAAAACAAGTTGGGATAGAGACAAAATATAATAATATGTACTTTAACCCCTTAAGGACGAGACCATTTTTTTTCTACAGTGTTTGTGTTTAGCTGTAATTTTCCTCTTACTCATTTACTGTACCCACACATATTATATACCGTATTTCTCGCCATTAAATGGACTTTCTAAAGATACCATTATTTTTATCATATCTTATAATTTACTATAAAAAATGTATAAAATATAATGAAAAAATTGAAAAAAACACACTTTTTCTAACTTTGACCCCCAAAATCTGTTACATATCTACAACCATCAAAAAACAACTATGCTAAATAGTTTCAAAATTTTGTCCTGAGTTTAGAAATACCCAATGTTTACATGTTCTTTGCTTTTTGTGCAAGTTATAGGGCAATAAATACAAGAAACAACTAGTAAAAAAAGATCACTCAGATACTAGTAAGAGGCGCCTAGAGATAATTAAAATACAATAGTACAAATAATACAATGAAACAAGGGTATACAAAAATACATGGATATACAGACTTGATAGTCCAATTAATAGTGGTCAATGATATGACAGTCTTGCTCATGCAATCCCAGGTCTAAAAGATGCAAATCCAGAGCAATAGGCCGCTCCTTCAAGGTGTTGTGCTAAAACACAGGATAAGATGATCTACAAAAGGTGAAATAGAGGGCGCCACATAGTGCAGATCAAAACAACTTCAGATATGATAGCAGTAAAGCTAAAAAATCTTACTCACAAAGTGTAAAGCACTGATGTGCAATACAAGCAGTCCGGAACCACTAGTCGTCCGGTAGACCCAATGGAAATGTAGTCAGTGGAATCCTCGTCTCGCCAGGGAGGGTCCAGAGATACCAGAGGAAAGATGGATCTGTGTAGGCCAATGTGGTAGTGATTAGCCAGCAGGGTCTAGGTCCCTCTCAGATGGAACCAACAATCCAGATGATGCAAAATGTTAGGCAGCAGATGGAGAGTTTAAAATATTAAAAATGTATTACAATAATTAAGACAAAGCAACGCGTTTCTCAGTGTAAAACACTGTTTCATCAGGCTGTACAAACAACTCTCACAGCTGCCATATTTAAAACCAGATCCAACCAATCAGAAATCGTAAAATTACACGCCCCCTTAAGATGGTACCAATATACAAATAAGGGGGGGGGGTATATGTATAAATAAAAATATAATATATTAAAATATTCGCGTATATACATATTCATATATTAATTATAAACCATATGAACATATGAGTAGATCTATAATAATAGTCTCCAAAAACAACAGAATATTTGGAATGTATATAGAGAACTGTAATATGGTATATTCCTACCTGGGACTAACTGGGAATGGTATATCCCATATTCAGCACTGATGTGTAGAGTAAGGACGTTTACGTAAAATCCTATTTAGTCTTGACAGAACACTATGTTAAAGATGTTCTTATTACCATTAAGCTATTATTATAATAGGGGCTAGTTCATACCAGATAAACGATTCATATAATGTTATTTATTATTAGTTATTTATTTGAATAGGTAAATAAACAAACAGTCATATCGTGTCAGCGTAAAAGGGAGTGAAATCTCATGTGTGATGTCATCAGAGGCGTGGTCAAGAAACGCCATGTATACAAAAATAATAAAATAAACTAACATAACCAGTCATAAGTTGGAAACATGATAAAGATAGAGAAATAATAGTGAAAAAATAGTTGATCACATAGTGCTTTACACTTTGTGAGTAAGATTTTTTAGCTTTACTGCTATCATATCTGAAGTTGTTTTAATCTGCACTATGTGGCGCCCTCTATTTCACCTTTTGTAGATCAATAAATACAAGTATCCCTTTTCTATTTCCAAACCATTTTTTTTTTCAAAATTAGCGATAGTTACATTAGAACACTGATATCTGTCAGGAATCCCTGAATATCCCTTGACAATTATATTTTCTTTAGTAGACAACCCAAAGTATTGCTCTAGGCCCATTTTGGTATATTTCATGCCACCATTTCACCGCCAAATGCGATCAAATAAAAAAAATCGCTCACTTTTTCACAAACTTTAGGTTTCTCACGGAAACTAAATATAAACAGCTTGTGCAATTATGGCACAAATGGTTGTAAATGCTTCTCTGGGATCCCCTTTGTTCAGAAATAGCAGACATATATGGCTCTGGCGTTACTTTTTGGTAATTAGAAAGCCGCTAAATGCCACTGCGCACCACATGTGTATTATGCCCAGCAGTGAAGGGGTTAATTAGGGAGCTTGTAGGGTTAATTTTAGCTTTAGTGTAGTGTAGTAGACAACCCAAAGTATTGATCTAGGCCCATTTTGGTATATTTCATGCCACCATTTCACCGCTAAATGCGATCAAATAAAAAATATGTTCACTTTTTCACAAACTTTATGTTTCACACTGAAATTATTTACAAACAGCTTGTGCAATTATGGCACAACTGGTTGTAAGTGCTTCTCTGTGATCCCCTTTGTTCAGAAATAGCAGACATATATGGCTTTGGAAATAGCAGACATATATGGGTTTGGCATTGCTTTCTGGTAATTAGAAGGCTGTTAAATGCTGCTGCGCACCACACTTGTATTATTTTTCTTTGTTCTCATGCTATCTTGATTTGAAAAAGCAGTACTGTAAGCTTTAGAGCCGGTCCATTTTTTGCTCAGCACCTGGGTAGCACTTGCTGATTTGTGGCTAAATGTAGCAAACCAATCAGCAAGTGCTACCCAGGTCCTGAACTAAAAATGGGCCGGCTCCTAACCTTTCATTACTGCTTTTTAAAATCAAGATAACATGAGAACAAAGAAAAATTGATAATAGGCGTAAATTAGAAAGTTGATTAAAATTGCATGCTCTAGCTGAATCATGAAATAAAAAATGTGGGTTTAGTATCCCTTTAAAAGGACAGTCTACACCAGAATTGTTATTGTTTTAAAAGATAGATAATCCCTTTTTTACCCATTCCCCAGTTTTGCATAACCAACACAGTTATATTTATATATTTTTTACCTCTGTGATTATCTTGTATCTAAGCCTCTGCAAACTGCCCCTTTATTTCAGTTCTTTTGACAGACTTGCAGTTTAGCCAATCAGTGATGGCTCCCAGGTAACTTCACATGCATGAGCACAGTGTTATCTATATGAAAAACATGAACTAACACCCTCTAGTGGTGAAAAACCTGTTAAAATGCATTCTTAAGAGGCGGCCTTCAAGGTCTAAGAAATTAGCATATGAACCTCCTAGGTTAAGCTTTCAACTAAGAATACCAAGAGAACAAAGAAAAATTGGTGATAAAAGTAAATTGGAAAATTGTTTAAAATTACATGCCCTATCTGAATCATGAAAGTTTTTTTTTTGGACTAGACTGTCCCTTTAAGTACTAAAATAAAAGGCTTTTTTTTTATTTTTTTAAATACATGTTCTGCTGTGTAGGATCCCCCCTTAGCCCCCAACCTCCCTGATCCCCCCCAAACAGCTCTCTAACCCTCCCCCTCTACCTGATTGTCCGTCATCTTGGGTACTGGCAGCTGGCAGCCAGTACCCAGTTTGCATACAAATTAAAAAAAGATATATTTTTAGTTTATTTATTAATAATTTTTTTTATAGTGTAGCTTCCCCCCTCAATAACCAACCCCCACCCCCTCCCAGATCCCTTAGGTAAAAATGTCCCCCTCCTCTCTCCCTCCTTACCTTTACACTGTTCCATAGTGTAGGGCTCCCACCCGCTCCCGCCCCGTGCGGGGTCCCGCCTCCACGTGCGTGCCCACATCTGTGCGCGCTCCCGGAGCCCCGTGCATGATCCCGCCCCCTCGGACATCATTCCCCCAGCGTAGGCCACCCACCCGCCTCCCTGCAGCTGCTCCCACGCACCAACGATCACACCATCCCTGGTAAATGCAGAGAGGGCCAAAGAGTGACTCTCTCTGCATTGGTGTGTTAAAAAAGGTATTGTAGTGATGCCTAAATATCGAGGCATCACGCCAATACATTGAAAGCGGTTGGAAGCAATCAGGATCGCTTCCAGCCGCTTTAAACCCATAACGACATACAGAGTACGTCGTTGGTCTTTAACGACCAGTTTGTGTATGACGTACCCTGTATGGCGTGTTGTTAAGGGGTTAATTACTTTACCTGCAAATGTACACTGCAGTGCCTCACCATTAACCCTTTATTTTTAGTTTCTGAATTGTAAAGTTCTAACTCCCCCCACACATTTCCTTCTATGGCTGTTTCTATATCTATTGTTGTTTTGGTAGAATGCAAAAATGCACAGGGATGATCTGCTGGAGCATGCCTAGAAGCTGTAAACTCAGTTAAAATACAATGCCTGTGTCTAAACATTGATAAGGGGGGTGGAGTTGGCTTCTCCAGGCAGCTTAGATATGTAATTCATTTTGCTTATTTTTGAAAATTATTTTAAAATACTTGCCAGCAATTTTTAAACAATTTATTAATGCAATCTACTTTTAATTAATTAGCCGTTTTAGGATATGCACAGATCTCAACCTATTTTATGTCCCTTTAATCATGCATACTAGTACAGGTGTACAACCACAGTTTAAATCACTTGTTCTCTCCATTTAGATTACACATTTTGCAATTTGGATTTTAACCCTTCAAGTGCTCAATATATACAATATACAAGTGAATAGTGACCTCTAGTGGTCACACAAAATTATTAAATTTACAAAATATTTATAAAAACAGATGCAGGTCATAATCAATATTCAGATCATTTTGATAGACTAAAACTTTTTTTTGTTTTAGTCTAAGCTCTCTATCGCCTCCTCTCCCAAGTTGTGGTATGTGATCAATAACCTGAAAACAAAAGTTGACTAATGGGGGTCAATATATTATTGGCCGAATTGGGCCAATTCACCCTGTTTCCGTGCAAGCCTTTAAGCTTGCCGGAAACAGGAATTAAGAAGCAGCTGTCTATAGACCGCTGCTCCTTAACTCATACGCAATCTCTGAGACTGCGTACAGCAATCCGCCCGATCCTATACGATCGGACTGATTGACACTCCCTGCTAGCGGCCGATTTGCCGGGGTTGGTATTGCACAAGCAATTCACTAGAACTGCTTGTGCAGTGCTGAATACGGACATGATATGCTACAGCTTTAATAAATTCACCCCATGGAGTGTCCTTTTTGGACAAATTGGGAGGAGACTGGTTTTATGTTCACTGAACCTGTCCCTAACGGCTTTAGTCGTCTCGCCAATGTAACAGAGCCCTTTCCATTAGTCAACTTAATTTTCAGGTTATTGATCACATACCACACTTTAGGAGAGAAAGCATTAGAGAGCTTGGACTAAAACAAAAAGAATTTTGGTGAATTAAATTCCTCAATACATTATATCCAAATGGTCTGAATAGTGATTATGACTTGCATCTGTTTTTATAAATATTTTGAAATTGTAATAGTTTTGTGTGACCACTAGAGGTCACTATTCAGTTGTATATTGTATATATTGAGCACTTGAAGGGTTAAAATCCCAATTACAAAATGTGTAATCTGATTGGAGAGAACAAGTGATTTAAACTGTGGTTGTACACTTGTACTAGTATGCATTTAGGTCCAAAACGTCACATTTTTCTGTGGTCTTAGGTTCTCCAATAAACTTTTCACCTGCTGGAAGCTGTGGTGCTGTCACTTTTCTATATTTTGGTATAAGAACAGTACCCTAAAGGACTATTATCTATTGCTCCACAATTGATGTGTAATATTTTAAATAATTGTGCTCAAAACGTGTGCTATTAGATATATTAGGAAACAAGAACAGGTGAATGCTTACATGAAATAAACAAACATAATGCAACATCTAGAACTAACCGGTTCATCAAAGAAGAATTTCAGACAACAGTAACTATAATTACTTAAGGGACACTCAATCAAAATTAAACTTTCATTATTCAGATAGAGCATTCAATTTTAAACAACTTTCTAATTTACTTCCATTAACAAAATGTGCACAATCTTTTTTTTTTTTTAATATTTTATTTTTCAATGCCAAGTACATAGACAAACGAAGAGAATTACAGAGTCATTCGGCTAAATACAGTATGATAACATGTCTAATCAATACATTAGCATCTAAGTTTTCCAATATTTTTCCCCTTAGAGACCCGTTCTCCTTCCCTTTAGGGACTTCTTCTCTCTTCCCACCTAATTGTTATCTCCACTCACGGAGGTGGATTATAACACAAATCAGTTATTATTATGCAGGATAGCATGTTAGTATCGTAACTTCAGGATACTTAGTCTAGTTCCGTCTCATTCTTCTATTATCCATCCTACCAGTTTCCCTCCCCCCTCAGAGCCTACCTTATTCCTGCCCCCCCTTCTGGGTGCCACCCAGGTTCCTCTATGTGTCTGTCCCTGTACCGCCTCAGGTTATGGTTGCTGGTTCTAGTCTTTTAGGTAAATATGTTCCATTTCCCATGTAGCTGTGCATTCAGTATGTATTCTGTGTCTTTGAATGGGTAAATTATTTGTTTTTGGTGTGCTGGGTCTAGAGTGGTAATGAGGGGCTCCCATTTGGTTATGAATTTTTTTGTTCTGCGTGTTATGTCTCCCTGAGTGTCAAGTTGCTCATAGATCATTTGTTTTCTCAATGTTTCTTTGAGTTGTGTTAGGCTTGGTGATGTCTGTGACATCCAGTGCTGCAAAATGAGTTTTCTAGCGTGTAGAATTACGTTGTTTATGAATCTTGTGTGTCGCGGTATCTTTGTTTGATGGTTTAGAAATATCACCGACTCGTTTGATAGGTGAATTTTTTCCCCTGTGCACGTTGCCACCCACCTCTGCACCATGCCCCAGAATTTCGTTAACTTCGGGCAGTTCCATATCATGTGAGTGATGTTTGGGTTAGGGTTGGAACATTTCGGGCACAGTCCTGATGTATCTCTCTTCCACTTGTGGAACAATTTGGGAGTTATGTATGCATTGTGGACTAGTTTGGTGTGAGATTCTTTTATGTCATTTGAGAGCGATGCCTCCCTCACCTCCACAAAGCTTTGCACCACACATTTGTCTGTAATGTCATGTCCCACCATGGTCCCCCAGGCAGTTTGTAAGTGTTCGATATTGGCTTTATGTACTTTTGATTGGAGCGTATTGTAGGTGTGTGAGATGGAGGTCACTCCTCCCTTTGTCAACCTCAAGAGTTTATAAATGTCACAGTCTATTTCCATCATATTACCGGCTTTCAGGAGACCTTGCACGTAGTGTTTTACCTGTAGGTAAGCAAAGTGGTGAGAGCTTGGTATGCCATAGTCTTTCTGCAGTTCTATAAATGGTCTAACTGTGGACCCGTTATCTGATAAGACATGTTTTAGTGCACAATCTTTTTATATTTAAACTGTTTGAGTCACCAGCTCCTACTGAGCATGTGCAAGAATAAGTGTGTATGCATTTGTGAATGGCTGATGGCTGTCACATGGTACGTGTATGCATTTATTATTGGCTGATGGCTGTCACATGATACAGGGGGAGTGGAAAAAGACATAACTTTTAAAATTGTCAGAAAAAAAATCTACTACTCATTTGAAGTTCAGACTAAGTGCTAGTGCATTGTCTTGTTATCTTGCATTTGTTGATTATGCAAATCTACAGTGTTGACTGGTCCTTTAGTTTGGTGGATAGCTCAAAATGTAAAAGTAGGTGGAGATAGTTAATTTAATAAAGTTCTGGCTGTTAATTTAGATATTAAAGCTACATAGCTTTCACTGCACTTTAGTAGTTATAGGGTCAGTGAAGAATATATAAATAGGTCTCACATCTTTTTCCAAGAGCTAGGTCAGAAATCTTAGATAATTACCTCACTAACTAGAAAAGCAGTGTCCCACCATCCTGGCCGTAAACAGGGGGTCACCAGCCATCTATAAAAGAGAATTGAATGTGTGAGGCTTCAGTTTAAGGGGCACTGAATCCAATTTTTTATTTTATGATTCAGATAGAGCATGCAACTTTAAGCAACTTTCTAATTTACTCCTATTATCAATTTTTCTTCATTCTCTTGCTATCTTTATTTGAAAAGCAAGAATGTAAGTTTAGAAGCAGGCCCATTTTTTGTCCACAGCCTGGGTTGTCCTTGCTGATTGGAAAGCACCAATAAACAAGTGCTGTTCAGGGTCCTAAATAAAAAATTTGGCTGGCTCCTTAGCTTAGATGCCTTCTTTTTCAAATAAAGACAGCAAGAAAACGAAGAAAATTGATAATAGCAGTAAATTAGAAAGTTGCTTAAAATTGCACGCTCTATCTGAACCATGAAAGAAAGAAAAATTGGATTTAGTGTACCTTTAAATATGAGGTGCAATAATCACTAGCTTAAATTTTTTTTAACTGAGTTAAGCCTGACATAATTACCAAAGTAAACAAGAGCACTAATGTGTATATATAGTCAAGATTAAAACTGTAAAGATCATATTCAAAACATCCACCATTGACACTCAGCTTTTAGGTTTCATACTCCATTTCATGCTTTATGCAGAGCTAATGGAACACGGTTATATACTGTTTGTCATATGGGCACGTTTATGAAGTTATATTATCAGAAAACAAGGAGAACTAGGGCCAGCTGTCAATATGAGGAAAAAAAACATAAAGTTTCCTATTAGGAAATCAAGTTGGTCAGCAACTTTGATGTGGACTATAGGAGTAGGTTGTGCCCCAATACTTTTTTGGTTAATTTACTAGTTTACACCTTGGCAAGTCCAGTACTGTGAAAGTCTATCCTATTCTGACTCTTAGGATTTTTCTTAAAGTTGAACATAGGTAAATGTTCCAGGCCAAGTGTTTGTTTCTACCCTCCGGGATTTTATTAGATGAGAGATATATGCCATACATACTATTTGTAAGAGCATCATCAGAGCTAGTAATTGTGCTCCCTGACCTGGATTGAAAGTCACTAAAGCAGTCCATATCTTGAACACTTGTTCCACTGTCTAAGTTAGCAGCCGCTGCCTCAGCAGATGCTGCATCCTCTCTTGAGCCACCACGTCGGTCTTCAGCCAGTGGGGCCAATTTATAATAGTGTGAGCGGACATGATACAATGTAGCGTATCATGTCTGCTGAACATCGATAAGTGCCGACAGCATTTATCATTGCACAAGCTGTTCTTGTGAACTGCTTGTGCAATGCTGCCCCCTGCAGATTTGCGGCCAATCGGCCGCTAGCAGGGGGTGTCAATCAACCCAATTGTATTCGATCGGATTGATTTCTGTCCGCTGCCTCAGAGCAGGCATACAAGTTATGGAGCAGTGGTTCCTCTAGACTATAATCGACTGGACTCGCTGGTGTGACTTGGACCTCTGCAGCATCGGAACTCTCAGTGAGCCTCCTAGATCCACATGAATTTCGGGTGACTCCGGTTAGTATGATACGGCTAGTGAAATTGTCTGGAGTGCGTGAGAGTAGTTTTGGGAGAACTTTTTTTCAGCTGTTGTTGGAAGCTCCCAAAGTAATCTCCTATTAGCTGTAAGGTCTGGCATTCCCAATCATCTAGTAGTTCTCCAGTTTTCTCAGCATATAATCATCTCAGACTATTTACCGGAATCATTCTTGCATGTGAGACAGTAGTGGGCATAAGATAAATTAAATGTAGAGAATCTCCATCCTTTTTCTCTCTTTTGTACAATAAAAGATGTATTATTGAGCAGACACATTCGTTCTGCCTAACCCAGAATACTGGGGGGTCTTGTGATCTGCATGTTAGGCCGCCACCTAAGATTCAATGGCCCAGATCAGTCCATGAGAATTATGTTGCGTTAAAAAATATATATTCTGGCTAGGTACAGCTTCCAATGTCTGGATATAGCATTATCAGAAGTTGATTATAGGATATTCTTAAAATAATTTGGTGGATTACCTTGAATTCCCTTCTATTCTGCTTCTATTTTGCTATGGCTGTTTATTTATCACATGGTCGCAAATGGGCGAATTAGCGCTCCAATTGGCCCTTTATTTGAAAATGTCAAGTTGTTTATTGTCCTTTTAAACGAGCATGGAATGAAAAGCTGCATATTTTTTTTCTCTTCCCATTGGAAATAACAGTTGAATGAATATTTGCTGAAAGAGAAAAGAGAGATAAGGAGAAACAAGAAATGTTAAAAAAAGAACAGAGCAAAAGAAACAAACACAGAAAGATAGAGGCCCCGATATTCAAAACATCAACAAGCCATCGGAAAATTGCTTTGATGTCCTTGTTGGCATCGCATCCCAATAGTCTGTCAGAATATTCTAAAAAAGGGGGCGTGTCCAAGCGATGCCTGTGAGCGGCTATGTCTCACTCATAGAAGTCAATGGGAGCGTGAAGTCACTGCCCACATCGCCGCTCGTCAGCATTTTACTGTGGAGGGGGAGGCCCTATATGAAGTGGGCCTACACAGAGAACATACTATAAGACGACTTGATCCCTTGCACCGTACTCGATTGACACCCCTTTAAGAAGCGGCGGACCGGGCTGAGTTCCAGGAGCCGTATAGACCAGAGAGGTTTTTCCTCTGGTGTTTACCTCATCTCCATGACAAAATATGCATTGTCATGTATAATGCAGATTATGTAAAGTATTGGAGCTATCTTAAAAGTTGTTTGTTATTATTTCAAACATAAATATATATTTGAAAATATGTGTATGTTTAAAATAATATTAAGCAACCATTAAATCCCTTTTAAGATATCTATAAAACTTTAAACAATATGCATTGTACATGTCTATGCATATTATTTATACATTGACTCCTAATCTGCCATAACCTAAAACTAACTGTAGAATATATGGCCCTAAACACAAATATTCAATATTTAACTGATGCATTGTTATGTAGAATTCATAGTATTTAAATATGTGCATATAAATTAAAATGTAATTAATGTTGCTTGTTGTGTTTATTATTTCTAATTAAAGACATTATGATTACTAGTATAGGTCTACATAACTGTATGCCTGTTATGTAAAAATATATTTTAATGATACTGACTACTGTAACATAAATATATATTAATATGTATATATCTATGTTATCACTAATAAACACAACAAGCTTACATAAATACATTTTAATGTATATGCAATACTTAAACCATTATGCAATATAGATGCATAACTGTTTAAATATTGAATATCAATCCAAGGCCTGACTACATTATATCTACAATCCTTGAAATAAAATGCATGGTCATGTATAATTCATATTAGTTTAAGTATTGGATATATAAATTAAATTGTAGATATTATTGCTTGATGCATTTATAAATCAATCAAAATATATTTGTTAAAATAGATATTTATGTTATAAAAGACAGTTGCATTATAATTATAGTATCACATAACTTCATGCCTGTTATGTAATAAAACAATAACACAAATGTCTTTTGTAACATGAATATACATTTTAAAATTTGTATTTATATTTCAAATAAAAAACACAAGAAAAAAATAAATACATATTAAGTAATATACAATAGTTAAAAGAAAAAGCATCATACATAAGAATGCATAATATTTTAAACATTGTAAATCATAGCACTATTAACCCCTAAGCTGCCCTAACCTAATCACCTAATCAAAGCCCATACAGGAATGTGGGGTGGTTAGTTGAGAGTGGCCTAATAAATGGTAACTATTAATAATCACCTTATCAACCCCCATACATGGGTGGTGGTTAGGAGATTAAGGCCTATAGAATACTAACTAACAATAATCACCTAATAAGCCCTCATACAGGGGTGGTTAGGACGTTAAGGCCTACAAAATACTAACTAACGATAATAACCCAATCAACCCTTATACAAATATGGGGGATGGTTAGGAGATTAAGTCCTAAACCGCCACCTCCCAACACAAACTAGAACTACACTAACACCTACCCCCCTCTAAACTAACCCCCCACTAAACTAACCCCACAAAGGTACAAAAAAATAAAAAGCTATGTTACAAAAAATAAATAAACTACAGTATCTAAAAAATCATTAAACCTAACACTAAACTACATGCTCCATAAAAAAAACAACCTAAACCATAAATTACAATAGCCATTAAAAGGTCCTTTTGTAGGGAACTGCCGTAAAGTGATCATAGCTCTTTTGCAAAATAAAAAGTTACAAAACCTTTCACCTACATTAACGTTACCCCCACCCACCAAAATAACAAAATCTAACTGTAAAAAATGTAGCCTATAAAATAAAATTCAATATAACAAACCCTATTCTTAAAAATACAAAAACCCACCCCAAAAAAACCTTATCTAATCCCAAAAGGGTTACTCATAGTTAATGGGAACTCGGGCTCCTCTTGAGAGTAGGGTTAGAATTTTTTTAAAATATTTCTAACTTAGGGAGTTTAGTTTAGAGGGGTTTAGGTGTTAGGTTAGTTTGCATATGCGGTTTATGGCAGCTTAGGGGTTTATAGTTAGTTACGTAGGGGTTAATAGTTGATTGTGGTGGATATTAGGTGGTTTAGAGGTTAATTGATAGATACTTGCGGTGGGTATGTGATGGTTTAGAGGTTAATAGTTAGCGACTTGCGTTGGGTATGTGGCGGTTTAGAGGTTTATTAGTATAGTGTTACTTTGCGATTGCGGGGTACTTTGGTTTAGGGGTATTAGGATTAGCAGTTAGACAGACGGCAGTTTTATTCTAGGGATCCTTTTATTTTACATCACCAATATGGTCGTGATGCTGGGTGTTGACTAAGCCAGCATCACCAACCATTGGCGTGTATAATAAACACCTCTCGGTGATGCCGCTATGTCAGGAGCTTTGGAATAGAGTTCTGTAATACTTCTGCATTACTTTAACAAATTAGGGTCATACTTTGTATATTTCTGTTTATATATACAAATTACATTGCAACTTGAATTTGCTGCATTGCAAACTAAAACTGACTTTCAGAAAGTGGGAGGGAGAGGGCAGGGTGTCTGAAGCTCTCTCACCAGTCTTGTGAAATGTTCTAAACATTTTAAACAAGCTGGTCTCACTGATTTATCTCGCCAGTTGTATGCACAATTAGGGTTGCCAAGTGTCCAGTATTCAACCGGACAGTCCAGTATTTTAACAGGCTGTCCAGTAAAATCTGTACAAAAATACTGGACACTTAAATGTCCAGTATTTTTAAAGACCCCTGTCAGCTAAATGTAAAGGACCTTCTAGGCCTTTATGCATTAGAAATATGGCTCAAAAAGAAGTTACACTGTGCATTTTCTATTATATGTGTTACAGGCAACCATGAGGGTGGTCAATCATTGCTGGGTTGGTTACCTCTAGCATCTAAGGGGGTTACATCACTGCTCTGTACATGTGTTACTGGCAACCAAGGGGATAAAATGACTGCTTAATTATTTTTTACTCTCAGAGTTTCAGGCTCATATTATGAGTTGAAAGTTAAAAGTTTGCTCTCTCATGTTCATAACGTCACAGTAAAAAATAGACTTTGAGAAGTTGCGAATACAAAATCGCATTCCCCCCATAGACTTTAATGTAGCTGAAAAATACCTAGCACCCACAAGTCACACAAACACGATGGCGGTTATTTAAAAGCATAGCATAAGAAGATAATATTGCATCTTTCATAATCTAATGTTCTGCGAATAGCAGAATATGTTCTATGTATTCTTAAAGAGATATTTAAATGTATATCTGATGGATATTTGCACAAATATATATTTATACATACATATACATATATATATATATGTATATAAACTTGATTATATATAGGTCTAGATGTATACATATATATAGGATTATCTATTTAAAAATACAGAGAATGGGGGGCGGAGCTAACCAGCGCCCAAGATGGTTGCAGGTGATTAGAGCTCCGAAGTGTGGTCGGCATAATCACCCTACCAGTTCCACAGATATGTGAGTTGGGAGCTACATCTACCCACACCTGACCACTAATGGCTGGAAACGCACCTGACGATTATCAGAGAAGCTCCGGTGCGGCATTTAGCCGGATGTTGCAAGCCGCGGGCCCAAGCGGCTCCCTTGAGGCCTACTAAGAATTTCAACCCAGGCGCATGGTTACGCCACTTGGGCCATAGGAGGCATACAGAGATCTTTCGCACCTCTCACCACACTGCGGAAAGCAGAGGAAAGCAGATGAGTAACCGGTGACTGCATCGCTATATGGAGCACGCCTGAAGGGTAAGAGGGGAATAGTATCCCGTAACAGTGCTGCCTGTACTACGCATCAACCCCTCATTGCCCCAAGGTTATGCTATCACCAAGTAAACACGGTCTAAATAGGAGGGTTCCCCCTTGGCAGCAGCATTATTGATCCACACTACCACATAAGGCCAACGCAGTGCAGTACCAGTGTAAGGGTTAATGTTTTCTCCCTGTCCCTTTAAGCATATTGCCTATTTAAGGCACCTCCTACTTAGAACCAATGCTGCTTTATTGAAGAGTATACTACCTACTTCGTGTACACTCTGATCCTCCTTTGAGGCTAATCCTCAGTACCATTGTAAACCAGCCGTAATCCTCCTTGCTGATAGGAGTGATAACTTTGCACTAACTTTTTCATTTGCTTTTCCTTCCATCGGATATCTGCTGGAAGGTTTCAACTTGCTGGAGCTCTGCTGTGTCTGTGCGGTACACGCTGACGGTGACGTCATCAGGCGCAGCCGACTGCACTTCTCACTGCCTGTCAGCTCTGACCGCTCTCCACGCTCCAGCTGCTTTCTCTAAGGAAACTTCACTGGATGATACCTGAACTTCAGTGCTAACAAGCTGACCTTCTCTGGAACTTTGATACAGGTCAGATTATTTGTTGGTTACCGCTACAAGCTGTATTGTAAATCTTATCATTTATTTGAGTTGTGACTATCGATTCTATACTTAAGACTATCTATATGTTTTCCAGTTACATGTGATACTGCCTCATGTTGGTTAGAGCGCATTGTTCAGAAAGTATTTCACTCTAATCTAATCTCTTGGCACATATTAAAGTGCTAGGTATTCCTAAGGGATTCCTTCAGGAACACGTAGCCAACACCTAAACCTTTTCTAATCTCACAGGAACACTAACCTTTGTTGAAGAATTAAACAGTTCCTGTAATTCCCTAACAACCAGCTGCACTGTGTCTTGCAGGGAGCTAACAAGGCGCCATCTCTCTAAGCATGTAATAGTCTTCCTAAACATATACTTTATAGAGGAGCAGGAAATTGGACATTTCATAGCGTAAGCTCTGCAATTGGATTTGTCATTTTTCTCAAGGGGTGCACAACTTCTCACAGAGGACCCCCCCCCTTTCCCACACTGTCATTGCTATAAACTTCTAACAGGGGTTATTTTTTTCTTTAATATGACTTCTAAAAGAGCACCCAGAGCTGAAAAGGCAGGCAAAGGTGGCATCTCTACGGCCTCCACAGTACACAGTTTTTTCAAAGCCGTGGAAGCGGCAGCTAAAGAACAAGTTGATATCCCCGCGAAAACGCCATCTCCACTCCTAAACCATGACCCGGAGGAAAGCCCAGAGACCATGTTAACTAAAGCTGATTTGCAGACCCTGCCCTCCAAAGAGGACTTTAACAAGTTTATTGGGCAAGTTAGCTTAATGATAAAATCTAGCCTATCAGAGGTCAAGAGAGAGATAAGTGAAATTGGTTCCAGGATATCACAAATCGAGGAAGATGCGGAACACACAGACAAAATCCTAGATCTCCAGACCCGCCAAGTGTCCCATCATTCCACTATCATAAACCAATTGCAGGACCAGGTTGAAGACCTGGATAACAGGGGGCGGCATCAAAACATCAGAATTAGGGGGATCCCGGAGAATATTAAGACCCCGGAGCTCCTACCATACCTACAAACCCTATTTAACAAACTAATGGACAATGAGGAAGCAGTGGAGTACCCACTGGACCGATATCATAGAGCCCTGAGACCCCCTCCGAAAGACACAGCTCCTCCGAGAGACATCGTCATCAAGTTTACAAGTTTCAGGGACAAGGAGAATATCCTCACAGCGGCCCGGAAAAAATCTCCCATCTCACACAATGGATGCACTCTCCAATTCTATGCGGACCTCAGTCAACTGACTTTGAGCAAAAGAAGGGAAGCTAGATACCTCACCCTGCATCTAAGAGACCTTGGCATCCCTTATAGATGGGGATTTCCCTTTTGTTTAAAAGTAATTAAAGACAACTCAACTGCTGTATACAGAACACCTGAGGATCTGGAGGACTTTGCTCGCTTTTAAAGATTTCAAAGCCCAGACTTCCTGACCTGCAGGAAGCTCCAAAGGATCAGCGCACACCAAATCCACAGAGGCAAGAATGGACGCAAGTCCCCTACAGAAAGAAGCGTAGACCCATAGCAAATAGCCTTGGCAGTCAGGAGGAAGCCACCTGAACTATGGAACTACCTTTAAGCTGAGTACTTCACTACACAAGGCTCACAGCCGTATGTGGTTCCCTCTCCCTTCCATTATCAGCATGGACTGGGGGCATGTATGAACTTGTGCTGGTTACTTCACTCCACCATTGAAAACTGAAAACTGTAATGTATAAGTTTCTTTTCTTTTTACATACCTTTTGTTCTCATGTTGCTCGCTACAAATGCCAATAGATTAGATTAGATTAGAATAGATGCGTTTTATTGTCATTGTACAAAGTAGGAAAACAGAGACAACGAAATTATATTTGAAAATCTAACCAATCCTATACACAGATAGCACTATAATGGTAAAAACTAATAGATACAATAGTATGTTAGATTGTTTTGCACTAGATAGCAGCCCTAGGATGTCGAACTCCATGACTTAATGTTCTGCTGCCGACCTGCTACCATAAGTCGTAGCTGTCACTTATACCCCCTTCCCTTAGTTAAGTAGTCAGAGGCATATAATGCTTCATGTTTGTGTTCAAGTTTTTGTGTTAATTGTTGTATGTGCTGTTTTGTTAATATGTGATCTTTACCATTACAGAATCGTTCTTTTCAACCTACTCTTATCGCAACTTCCTATCTCTCCCCTTTACCCGTGGCCTGGCCGTGGCTGTAGATGCTACATATCAGTCCATTTTCAGGTAACAGTTCAACACAACACACCGCAAATTCATTCAGTTGCTACCCCCACATGGAGTCTCCTTGGGCAACACAATAACTATCCCCCCTACACAGTTGGTAGATTAGCATGGCTCCGTTATTGAACCATAAGTCCCCTCATATGGGACAACACCACATCAAACTAGTATCTCAGAATGCGAAGGGGTTAAATTCCCCTACAAAGCGATCAGTCGCTCTCTCATGCTTTAAAAAGTCTAAAGCGGACCTGGTCTTCGTACAGGAGACCCACTTCCCTAGAGATAATTCCCCAAAATTCACTAATAAGGATTATCCCACTGCATATTTCGCGTCACATATAGATAAACGCGGGGGGTGGGAATCTTGTTTCATAGGTCACTACCGTTCCAGTTAACAACTATGGAAGTGGATCCTGGGGGAAGATGGCTTATACTTATTGGCCTCCTCTATAGTCGACCAGTTACGTTGGTCAATGTTTATGCCCCAAATTTGAAGCAAGCACAATTTTTCAAAAAAGTAACAACTAAAATCCTTCAAGTACAGAAAGGTGCTTTAATCGTAGCTTGCGACTTAAATGTAGCACTTGAGCCAGGTATTGACTGCTCTCTAGGTCGAGACAGTATTCCCATTAAGACCCTACAGGACCTTAGAACACTTGCACATAAGCTCACCCTGATTGATGTGTGGAGGGCCAAGCACCCGAGCCAGCGGAACAACACCTTTTTCTCCAACCCGCATCAATGCAACTCACGCATAGACTATGTATTCATAGATCAAATCACCTATAGCTTAGTGAGGGAGGCTGATATTGAACCAATAAGTTGGTCCGGTCATGCCGCAGTGTCGGCCACTCTGGGCTGGTCTGAATGACCGCTAACCCCTTACACGTGGAGGCTTGATGAATCCCTGTTAAAACACCCGATATTTTCTAAACGTGTAGCGGAGATGATAAAAGAATATTTTGCACTCAATAATACGCCAGACACTTCACTGCACACTTTATGGGAGGCCCACAAATGTGTAATTAGGGGGGAAATGATAAAACGTAAGGCAGCCCTCACCAAACAGTACCGCGAGGCTTATAAATCTATGATTCAAACTATCCGCGAATTAGAGCAGACTCACAAAAATTCCCCACTAGATAAAGTCACAGCTGATAAATTAAGACAGGCGAGGAATGACTTAAATAGACTAATATATAAAGAAGCCCAATCCAAAGCGATATATCTCAAGAAAGTGTACCTGGCCAACTCAAATAAGATAGGTCCGTCCTTGGCGAGAACCCTTAAGGAGCAGAAGCTGAACTCATATGTACATAGCATAGTCGATTCCGCAGGTCGCCAGGCCCTAAGCAGCCACCAAATTGTAAATGAATTCAGAAAGTTTTATAACACATTATACAACCTGCCAAAGCCACCACTGGCAGCGAATCCCCAGGAGCGAAAGAGGTACATTGCGGAAGCTGCCCTTCCGGTCCTTCCAGTAGAGCTATCTCAGAAATTACAGGCCCCAATTACTTCTCAAGAAGTTCTCCTAGCAATAAAATCTCTTCCTCTGCGTAAGAGCCCAGGACCCGATGGGTTCACAAACCTATACTATAAAACCTACCGGCAACTTCTGTCCCTGCACCTAACCTCCATGTTCGGAGCAATAGATGATAAAATACCCTGGCCCAGGTGCAACTTAGAGGCTCACGTCATAGTTCTACCAAAGGCGGACAGAGACCACCAGAAAGTGGAAAACTATAGACCCATATCCTTGCTCAACTCTGACATTAAGATTTACGCAAAAATCTTAGCGACCCGCTTAAACTCAATTCTCCCTCAAATTATTCATGTGGACCAAACGGGGTTTATCCCTGGGAGGGAAGCACGGGACAATACCATTAGGGTAATTCAATTAATAGAGCACACCAGCCGGTCGAAGATCCCATCGATATTAATATCAACCGATGCTGAGAAAGCCTTCGACCGGCTGGACTGGGACTTCCTGCACTCCTGTCTGTCCGCCTTTGGTGTTGGTGACCTGATGACCCATAGAATCCTCAGCCTCTATACCCAACCCTCTGCGAAAATTAAGGCTAATGGCGTCCTGTCAGATAGCTTTAGCATCGGAAACGGGACCAGGCAGGGTTGCCCCCTCTCCCCGCTCCTCTTTGCTATCTCTATGGAGGTGCTGGCTGCACACATTAGACAAAATCCCCAAATTACAGGCATAACATTAGGTCCCAACACTTACCCTCTATGCGGACGATGTCCTCATTTTGTTAACTTCCCCAAACTCCTCTATCACCTACTTACTAGAGGAATTCAATCGATTTAGTGCTCACTCTAATTTCCACATAAATGCACAAAAGTCGGAAATCCTAAATATTAATATGAAAAAACAATCCTTCGAAGCCCTAAGGACTCATTGCCCATACAAATTAAACCTAGACAAACTTAAATACTTAGGAATCCAGCTCACGTCGGGGAGTAGTAAATTATTTAAGCATAACTATATACCCATCATGCATAGACTCAAAAGGGAACTCGACGGCTGGCAAAATAAACCGCTATCGTGGTGGGGTAGGATACAAGCAGTAAAGATGACAGCCCTCCCACGGTTACTTTATGTAATGCAGACTGTACCTATTCACCTGCCGAATACATACATTAATCAACTACAATCAATGCTAAACTCTTTTATATGGGGTAACATTAAACCACGCATTAGCAAGAAAATTATTACAGCCCCACTGGGTGCAGGGGGGCTGGGAGTACCGTCAGTGTTGTCATACTATAGGGCCGTAGTCCTGCAGAGAATTATTGAATGGCACAATCCGACAAATGCCAAAGCATGAGCATCTATAGATTCTTTTCTCTTAAAATCTCCACACATTGGCCCCCTTAGTTAGGTCAAACATTCGGCTAGACCCCCCCTAGCAAGATTATTCCCAATATATAACCACCTTTTCAGAACATGGGATGGGATCCGAGCTAAAATAAAGGGCATTTCGTCCCTCATCTCCCCAATGTCACCAATATCTTATAATGCAGAATTTGTGGGAGGTGTACTAGTCGAAAGACCTAACCCTATAAGCCTGGAGTATACAATACCGTTCACCAATCTGATTTTCAACAACACTTTAAAGACACGTACACAGTTAGCTTATATGGCGGGAGGTGTCTTTTCTGGGTGGCTCAAGTACGCACAACTCACACACCTATTGAAAATTTCACCTCATAGAGATAGTCTACTCAGAGACCTGACCCACTTCGAGAGGCTATGCCTATCGGGCACTGTCCCCCGTGGCTCTCTGTCAAAGGCAAAAAAAATGTTAGATGTAGCATTAACGCCAACGTCCCCTTCTTATAGGCTACATTTGCAAAGGGAGCTAGGAGTGGAGATCCCTGAGGAACAATGGCAGAACATCCTATACCACACGGCCAAGTCCTCATCTATACCCAGATCCCTAGAGCTCAACCATAAAGTGTTGTTCCGTTGGTACCTCACACCAGAGAGACTTAAACAGATTTACCCAGGAGCGGGTGCCACTTGCTGGAGGGGGTGTGGGTCCGCTGGGACGATGGCACACATATGGTGGCAGTGCTGCTCAATCTCCCCTTTCTGGAGGGAAGTGGAGCAACTCCTTAGGGAACTGCTAGGAGCAACATTTAATCTATCACTCTCTATTGCCCTTTTAAACTACAAACCTGACAAAGTTTGCAAAATTAAATGGAAACTAGCACAAATTAGCTTAAACAGTGCAAAGGCACTTATCGCCCGTAACTGGAAATCTGCACGTATTCCTACAAAGCAGGAGTGGTTTATCCACACCTCGGAACTTTTGGCGGTGGAAGAATACTCTTATTATAGCAATGGTAATTTATCTTTTTTTCCACAATGTCCAGTTCTATTGGGAGACTATACTTAACGCTCCTGTTGCAACAGGGGATTCTGCCCTAGTGGAGGAGCCATAAAACATAGCAACGCTCCCTCTGGCCAGGCCTCTCTCCCCTCCCCCCCCCATTCCTTTCCCTTATTGTTATATAGTAGGTTTGGATCAAATGGGTTGAATTTATTGCACATATAAATGTTATAGGTTTTTTATTGACTGATGTTATGTTTATTGGAATCGGCACAATCTATCCTTGGATACACCAGTCGCAATGGCGACAGAACCTGTAAGGGACCATGCAAACAAGTACAGCACGAGATGCCTCTTCGGTGGCATCCCAATACAGGCCTTATGGACAATACCCCCTCTATGGAAGGCTCTGGGTATTAATGTGTCAAACCAAGAGGGCGGACTATTACTGTATAACCATGCTGGTAAGGACTGTACCATGTAATACTATCTTTGACTTGTGTATCGATTACCATATTGTACTGCTGTCGATTTTCAATAAAGTTTATCTTTAAAAAAAAAATAATAATAAAAAAAAATACATAGAACATATTCCCCATTGTGCCAAAACATTGGAATGTGAAATTTATATAGTAAATACATAGTTAAACACTTATGAATATTGCATAAATATGTTTTTCATATTTTCATCTACTTAACTGCAAAGGGCTCCAATGCACTTATATATATATATATATATATATATATATATATATATATATATATATATATATATATAGATATATATATATAGATATATATATGTCTATATGTATGCATATGTATTTAAGTGTTTAAATTCTGTAAATACGTATATACAAATATAAATACATATGTACACACATATACATACATATACATATTTAGCCATGTGTATGAATGTACAGTATCTCTATGTTAAAGCCCTTTGCAGTCTTTTTTTTATATAGAACACCTGAGACCTCATATCTTTGAGCCCTTATAACTTTTTAATGCAATATTTTTATTTCATATTTTGTATCAGATAGTGTTATTATAAGTGTAACTGTACTTTTAAATGTTGATGTGTTTTGTAAATTCAGCAACGTATATCAAGGGAATTAAGAACATTTGATAATAGGAGTAAATTGGAAAATCATTTAAAATTGCCTGTAATATTCTATCTGAATCCGGAAAGAACAAAAATGGGTTTTATATCCCATTAGTAGGTCCCATACGATGTAACCTGTAGTGTACTGCAAACATTTAACAATAAATGCTCTCAAGAATTAGAACATTATATTTTTTTAGCAAAGCAAAGAATTTACTAGACAAGTGCAAAAATGCATATTTTATTATTCAGTTTGTAAACAAATAATGTAGTTATCCTCTTTCTTTGGCAATTACTTTGATCTGACACCAGATAAAAGAGCAATTTAAAATATCTAAATAGCTGATTTCTAAGTTTTAATAGGGCTGTTTTTCAAGTTCTCAGTATACTGTAAATAAGCCTTCTTTACTAGGTGTGTTACAGTATGATGCGCTTGTAGGCAACTTGGTAAATGGAGGCCTACACTGAATTAAGCATGGACATAACTGCTAGAGGTTTTCGGGTGATCCAGGGTGATCCAGTTGCTGCTGGGTGATTTGGGTGATCCAGTTGCTGCTATCATTAAGAGATATTCTTTGTGTCCTCATATTTAAATATACAAACATATTTATTGCAGATATGTGCAGAACATCTGACCATTTAATAGTTTTAGGTAGGAACAATTTTACTATGTCAAGGGCACTTGGCAATCAGGCAAAATTTTTAATCTTATGATATATGGAAGCCTTATTATTCTGTAATAGTTCTGCTTACATACAAACCCAGTACAAAAAGAGTGGTGTCTTGCAGGTGAATAATATATTGTAATACTTCAAAGTGTTTTTTTCACTATAGGCAGGTTGTTTCGCCCTTGTTGTGGCTCTTCAGTATGATGTAGGTGCTATGTTATTGGACTCAAGCATTGATTTTAGGTTTACGGCTATATGCCAGTTTTGCTGATGATTACTTTAATTTTCGTAAGCACACTTACAAAGCGTGAAATTAATGCTTGAGCAGAACAGCAGCACCAACCATAGACAGCCTGTTTGGCCCATTTGGTGCTCATTCCTCCATTGTATTAATCCTAGCAAAAAATAAATGTACTTATCTGTGCAAAATTGCAACACTTACAATTCAAAATCCATTTCAATATAATGGGCAGCCCTGTAGCAAAGGGTGGAATGCTCGAGGACATCAGCATCAACCATAATGACTTGAGTGAGAAAGAGTCCCAAAGTAGCGAAACAGGCTGCCTATGGTTGATGCTGTGTTATTTAAGCCTCATGTATTTCACAGTTAGGAGGAACCGTTGCCGGCAACACGGGTTTACCTTACTGGATGAGGGAACTGTTTTCAGAGGACCATTATTTGCTCCCTCTCTTCCTGCAGCAAGTACCGGAACTTGACGGTCACAGACAGGACATCCTGGAGGTGGGAGGAGGACTCCGTGACACTGTATAGAATCTTCTATACTGACGCTGTACACATACCTCAAACTGTTTGAGGTTTTAATTTGTGAGTTTGTTTCTTGCTTGTAATAAATTGTATTTTGGTATTCAGACATATTGCACTATATTTTTTCTGCTTTCTTCCTTGCGCTCTATGTCCACTCTCTTTTAGTTTTCAAGCTATACCTCTTCACCGATATCACACCAGTGATTAAAAAGGAGCTGCACAGGAAAGGAGAACTGGTCTATTTTTTCATTTTGGACATTGAAACATATTTATTTAAAGAGACACCACCTGCAACAAAGTAGGAACGTTATTTTATTAATATATTAATGTTTTATTGCCCTTTGTAATTTACAATTTGCTATATTATTAATTGCTAAGCATGAAATGTGTTTAGGGAATGTTTTATTTTGTTTCTCATATATATTTGTTTGGCGCTTTTTAAAGGTTTTGGGTTTCTCCCTAAAGTGGTTTGAGATAGGAACATTAATCAGGAGATTGTTGTTCCTTCTTTGTGTCCTAAACCATCTTCTCATAAGGAACGTCTGCTGCACAACCTAGACGTGGTGCGTGTGTCTATCTACAGGCGACTAAGGATTTTCGCCAGTCTTCTGCTCTGTAGTTTTCTCTGGGAAACGTAAGGACAGAAAGCTACGGCTACTTCTTTCTTTGTTGCTGAAGAGTATCATTCGCTTGGCCTATGAAACTGCTGGACAGCAGACTCCTGAGAGGGTCATGGCTCATTCTACGAGGCTGTTTCCTCTTTCTGGGCATTCAAAAATGAAGCTTCTGTGGAACAGATTTGCATGGCTGCAACTTGGTCCTCTCTACACACTTTTTCAAAATTCTATACATTTGATACTTTTGCTGAGGCTTCTTTTGGAAGAAAGGTTCTTCAAGCAGTGGTGCCTTCTGTTTAAGTTCCCTGTCTTGTCCCTCCCTTATCTGTGTCCTCTAGCTTGGGTATTGATTCCCAATAGTAATTAGTGTCATTAGAAAGAAAGCAAAATTTATCATTACCTGATAAATTCCTTTCTTTCTTGACACGGTGAGTCCACGATCCGCCCTGTTTATTTAGACAGGTTTTGTCGTATTATAAATCTCAGGCACCTCTGCACCTTGTTACTTCCTTTCTCTCCTTTTACTTTGGTCGAATGACTGGGGTTGGAGGGAAGGGAGGTGATATTTAACAGCTTTGCTGTGGTGCTCTTTGCCTCCTCCTGCTGGCCAGGAGTGATATTCCCAATAGTAATTAGATGATCCGTGGACTCACCGTGTCAAGAAATAAATACATTTATCAGGTAAGCATATATTTTGTTTTTATCTTAAAATAGTAATTATGGGTTAATATCTCCTGAGGGGGGTTATTGAACAGGGGGGACTTTAATCATGTTTGTGGTTCCATCAGCTAATGTGTACTAATACTCAGGCTCATGGCTTTTCGGAACATAACGGCCTTATCATTTATTGGTGTGATCTCTTTTGATTGACTTGCACAGTGCACCTCGTGACCTGGTGCGGTTACATTGTTTTCCACTTCCTTATGTTTACTGTGTGGCGACAGAGAGAGTCTGCTTGTTGGTTGTCTGGTTCACAGGAGGTGGTGAGTGCCCCAGCCATTGGGGGTGTAAAGAGGGTGCCAGTTAGTGTTTGTCATTTTTGTAATCCAAAGATGATGGAGGATTCTAATTTATTGGACACGGATGTCTTCGATGCGGAGAATACATTGTGATGAATATGAAATGGCCTGGGTTATCCATGCCTAAATCAGGGACCTTAGAGTGCGTTGAGCCATCCGCCCCAGAGAGGATTCCATGTCCGGTGAGACGCGTGCCTCAGGACCTTCCTTTGCTATGCAAGCAGGTGTCCATATGGCCTTTACTCCTTCTCTGGAAGGTGGCTTGTTTCCTCCAGAGGTTACGGCACGGTTCTGCATGGCCATATCTATGGCGCTGGCTCATTTATATCTTCTAAGTGAAATATTTTTAAGGTACTGTCCGTGTTCTGACAACCAGGGCCCGTCAGGCGTGGGATCGCCTGATTCAGTTCGGCCTTTTGGGGAAGTGTCGGTATCTGAACCTTCAGGGGCCTCAACCCCGGGGCCGTTTATCGATCCGGCGAGGGATAATTTTGCCTCCCGTTATAGGCTGGCACATCTTTATGTTCTACTAAGGCTTGTTTTGGTGGTGCTGGAGGATTCCAGTCCTAGTGGGCCGAGGGATCCGAGGCCCTAGATGCAGGATGGCAAGCTGGGTTGGACGTTTGGGGATGAAGCTATTCTCCTTGACATCTCCTTTTTTCTTTCTTTTATGTATCGGTTCCAGTTCTGGGCTTGGGTGAATGGGGCTATTGGCGTACCCATTCACATTGGGCGTTCACCCGCGGGTGCTGCCTTACTTTTATTTTGATCCGGATAGGATATCTTTGATTTGTTTTTAGTAAGCTCACGTCTGATATAATTTCCGTTTTTGGAAACGTTCTTCTCTGGAACTGATACTTGCGATTTTATGGTCGCATGGGCCCTTCCTCAGAAGTTGTGCGCTTTTGGTTAAGAACGAAGTTATGTTCTAGTTCATATTATGGAACCTTCGGGTCGATTTTTCTTGGACCTTAGACAGTTTTGGGGTGTTCTTGTACCAGGCAGGTACTGGTCGGGCGCTATCTGCTGTTCCTTGGGTTCATGTCACCCTCGTGGTGCTGATTATTCTGTCGAATTCTGAATGTTACTTGGACTACTGATATGGATTCCGGGCTCGGATCCTTCTACGAAGTATGGGGCCTAGTGCGTAGATCCAACGCTTCTTGAAGGAAGGTTGAGAGCTCCGATATAAGTTGGTGTTTTTTATAGCAATTTGCTTGAGATATGTGACTGACGTTTTCAGACGTCATCGGGGTTCCTGAGGGTCCCTGGGGACTCGGAACCATAGTTTTCCATTCCTGTGAAGGACCTCCGGAGGTCTAGTATTCCGGGTGGTGGACAATTTGCGTCTTCACTTGCGGTATCTCCCGGATGTCTACTCATATAGCCTAGTCGCATTTCTTTTGCGGTGGCGAAGTTTCTTTCCTTCCCGTTTTTGGGTTGGATCATCTGTTATGGAAGTACGGGCATGTCCTTCTTCCTTTTTCTCAGTGTTTCGTTTGGAGTGCAGGGGGCTCCCATTGTTATTCCTGTTGCAGGGTTTTCTGGAGACTGTCGTCTTCTCACTATAAGAACTGCCCCTTGTCATACCATGGTCTTTAGACTCTCGGGGGCTATCCTTCAACCTTATTGCAGATCTAGCCTTTTGGGGCTTGAGGGTAGGAGGTCCGAGGTCAGTTACTGACTTTCGCCTTTCCGGGGGCAGGGAAATGACCATTTCTCTTCACCAGCGTGTGGATGAGGTCTTTAAGCCTGTCCACAGAGGATAGCCTTGTGATCCAATGGTACTGGTTGCCCATTTCTTCAACTGGTCAGTAGTTTTTTCAAACTCTTGGGGTGTGGCTTGGGGGCGTGGCTTCTCATAGCCACAAATTCAATATGAAATCAAATTTTATATACATATATATATTATATATGTGTATGTATATATATATATGTGTATATATATATATATATATAAAATATAAACAATATGTATATATATATATATAAAATATGTATGTCTGTGTGTATATATATATATATATATTTGTGTATATATATATATATATATATATATATATATATAATATATACTTGTATATACAGTATAATATATATATATATATATATATTATATATATAGATATATATTATAGAGCAGGCAGGTGAGTAATTCTCAAAGCAGGTAATACAGAGGAAACTCTTTTTTTATAAAACAAATTTAAAAAAAATATTTTACCTAGAAAAAACTGCAGATCATATCATTAGGAAGAAGTTGAACAGTACCCAAACAGGAGGGTCACGGCCTGGTCACCTCTGTCGGACTCGTCGTACTAGCAGCTCACAGCGACACCGCACCCGCACACCAACAAGATCACATGACTGGGTGGGACTTGGGTCTTTGGGAGGCGAGTTGAGAGGAGGACTGGTTGGACTATCGACCATGGTCCGTGACCTCATCATGATGCACTTCAGGCTGCAGTCAGGGCCTCCTCCTCACTTCCCTTGATGATAAGTGTGACTGACTCACGCACATTCTTCAACCCCCCCTAATTATTAATACCGGGGCAAGTGGCAATCCTAGTAGTGCACCTTATGAATTGGCAGGCGGCTACCTTACAAGCAACCACTACGGCCCTGCCGCCTGCAATGTTTATAACGAATTAAATTCCTTAGGGGCGCAAATTTATTTTGAAATTTTGCGCCCCTAAGAATTTTGCGCCCGGGGCAACCGCCCCTGTGGCCCCCCCCACGCTACGCCACTGCAGTTTGCTATACTACTGGTTTGAACTGACAGAAGGATAAGGGGTGCCATATTAAAATGCATTTTGAATTAGTAATACTCTGTGGGATATTTTGTATATTCTATGCATTGTATATTTATTCCTTGCTGAACTAATTAAATGGAGGGTTTATCTCACTCTATTAACAACAATACATTTATTTGGTACAATGGGAGTCCCTGCTCTAAAGGATTTCCATGGGTGTAAGTGCAGACCCTGTTCCAAGGATCTTACAATCTAGTGTTTCAGTGCTTTACTCAAAGAGCTTACATTCTTGTATTTAAGGAGAACTTACCTCTGGGTAATTACAGTGTAGAGAAATCCCTGATGTAAGACTGCACTCAGCATGTGACATAACACTAGTCCCTCTGAAATCTTCAATCTTCCTGCTACTGCCATAGAGTATTCCAGTCTTCGTTATACTGCTTGCCAGATATGAATCAGTCTATGCACATCTTGTAAGGATTTTTCATCCAATGCAAGAACATAGGTGCATGACACACTGTACCTTATAATGCGTTTTTTTTCAATTTCTAATCTGAGGTATAAAATACAGGACCATCCCATGACCTATCAAATCATGTGCTTCACTAGGACTCTCTGCTTCAAAAATCCAACAGTAGTACTTGTCCCACAATGACTGTAGACATTCAAGTTTAGTTTCACAGATATAGTAGTCCTTGTTCCAGGTTGCTGCAGTTCTCAGATAAAATTGTAAACCAGCTGCAAGGTGCTTATTGGTGTCCCTATGTCAAGGCATTGCATTGAGGATATAAGTGCAAACATATTAATCATATCATTGTATTCTCTTCACCAAAATCCTTAACATTATTACATTAGACAGATATGTGCAGTAAGAATGGATTTAAGCCATTCAATTTGATTTAATATCAGTTTATTAAAGTTATAGCAGTGTAAGTGTAATTATGCTTTATTGTTGGTGTTATGACTCAAGTTCTAGTGTCACAGAGATGATTTGTATATTATATATCAATAAGCCTTGAAAAGTACAGAAAGCTTTAAACATACAGAACCAAATTAAAGCTAAAGATTTCTATGAAATGGGAAAGTAAAGAAAAAGTGTGACAGAAATGTGAGAAATGATCTGACCTCACTGCACATGTCTGTAGGCTCTTGGAGCAGGATCTGTATTTACAATCTAATGTGGTAATGGGATGTCTTGCTCAAAGAGCTTAAAAACTTGTTAATCTTAGAAAATCTTACCTTAGATACTTACAGTTTAGTAATATAAAAATCCTTGAAGGAAATCTGCCATCAGCGCGTATACTGCTGGCCAGATGCGCATCAGTCTGATCTGAATTTATTTCAGATCGCTGGTTGTCTTTTCTTCATCCGGGTCAAGCAGAACAAACAGCTGCATCAGATGCTGCACCTTACTGTAGTGTTTCATGAGGTTCCCAGTACCAGTGAGTTTGCAGTGTGAGGACATCTGTCATCAGCGCGTATACTGCTGGCCAAATGCGCATCAGTCTGATCTGAATTTATTTCAGATCCCCAGTTGCCTTTTCTTCATCTGGGTCAAGCAGAACAAACAGCAGCATCAGATGCTGCACCTTACAGTACAGTGTTTCATGAGGTTCCCAGCACCAGTTGGTTTGCAGCATGAGGACATCTGGTATCAGCGCGTATACTGCTGGCCAGATGCGCATCAGTCTGATCTGAATTTATTTCAGATCCCCAGTTGCCTTTTCTTCATCCTCAAGCAGAAAAAAACAGCTGCATCAGATGCAGAACCTTACAGTACAGTGTTTAATGAGGGTCCCAGTACGAGTGAGTGTGCAGCGTATAAATTGCAGACCCATGCCGTGGGGTTTATATTCTAGGCCTTTACTAGAAGTCCTTGCTTTAGAGCATTTGCAGACTAATGATGCAGTAATTCTTACCATCCTTAAAGCTGGTTTAAAGCCTTTACTGCCAGCTGCAAGTCTTATAAAGATATGTAGAGGAAGCACAGAAAGGCATTGGTGTGTCCTACAGTTTTGGCTATAATACTTATAATGCTATAATATGTTTTTAAAAAAAAATATTTATAAATATTATATTTATTATATTATATTTAATAAATTATGTTTATTGTTAAATAAAGGTGTGAAGATAATATTAATTATTATTATGTAAGGTTTGTATGCTATGTTTTGTCTCTGGTACTGGTGCCCATAGGAAGCTACAAAGTTTAATCTATTACTTCTGTAATTTATCTGTATTATTTTACAGTGTATAAAAAGATGACTTAGCATTATTCAGTTACTGAGTTGGGGGTGATCATTTTAACACTACCTGTAGTAATTGGTGTTCATACCTGCAGCTCCCACCGGCTGGCATTTGCATTGTGTTGGAGGTAGTCACTGTTCTTCTCACCAGCACATATACAGAGCTGTAGTTGTAAAGTTTAGCCCAGTCAATACTGAAGCTCAGCAGGAGAAGCCTGGCAACTCTAGTAAAGTTAGCATCAGTTATGAGGGTGGTTGCTTTGTGTTGTCAGTTGGTTTTGTGACATAACTGCTGCATCACATAAGCCACTCCCCTAAGACTGTTACCATGACAACCAGGCATCACATTATACCATGACTGTCAGTTTAGCCTGTTATTATTGTAGCTTTAACATAAGATATTTAATTATGCATAATAAAACAACTTTGGAATATACCCATTATTTATTTTGCCCCTTTTCATGTAATTAGCTCTGAAAATTGTACATTGAGTTGGAACTGCATCCTGCTGACTTTTCAGGGCTAACTCTGCAACAAATATTTTCCTAATTGGCTTTAAAAGATAACTACAAAAAAAAAAATCACTTTATACTAACTTAATGGCAATGTTTAGCCTTGTTTTCTGCCGACTCCAAATAAGGTGAGTATTAGGTGCAGTTTTTCTATTGAAAACCAATTGCAGTAAACAGGATTTTATTTTGTTAAATGTTTACACTTGGCTGATATGTTATTCTATAGGACAGTAACAGAAATGTCTCCTAATTACAAGGTGTTTACTGTCCCTTTAAGGTCTAACAAAACTCCCATTATAAATCCTGAGTTTCCAGTGCTTATATGTTGGGAATAGATTATTAAAATGTCTTGAACTGCTTTGGTCAGGTAATATCTTCAGAGCTTTGGCTGAGCCTCAGGATCATGTCATGTGATTACCTCTGGGGTTACCAGCCATACTAATTAGCATATGTAATTGTGCAGTGTAGCTAAGAAACTACAGGTGCTAGGCCTGTCATTATTTAATAGTAGAGTCCCCACATTTAGAAGCCTTTATGTCTGTATCAATTTTATATTAATTATAGCTGATCTGAACCATACAAATAGGGTGCCCAGTATTTTAGCAGGCTGTCCAGTACAATCTGTGCTAAAATACTGGACACTTAAAGACCCCTGTCAGCTAAATATAAAGGGCCTTCTAGGCCTTGATGCATTAGAAACATGGCTCAAAAAGAAGTTACACTGTGCATTTTCTATTATATGTGTTACAGGCAAACATGGGGTTTGTTCAATCATTGCTGAGTGTTTACTTCTGGTAGCCAAAGGGGTCACATCCCTACTACGTACGTGTGTTACTGGCAACTAAGGGGATACAATGACTGCTTAGTTGTGAAAAATATATGTGGTGGGATCAAGGGTGGGGCCTAAGGTTGAGCTTTTGTGGGGACATTGTGTGAACCCAGCTACAACCCGTGTCCAGTCACCTATAGGTTGTCCGGTATTTTTATAGCGCACAGCTGGCAACCCTATGCACAATTGACATATTATAACTAACAGAAAAGTAATATTTACTAACATATAGACAAAAGCAAGTTAAATTGTAGTGAAAAAAATTCAGTTTCATTTGGAATTGATGCAAACGGTCCCTTTATATCAGCCCCATGGGTTCTCCAGTCACATTCTCTCTCCCATGTGAAATGTTGTATCCCAGAGAGCTTCATTACTTTTTATGGAAGGCATCTCTCTGGGATTTCCAGTTTCCTCCCCTTTTTTAAAAAAAATCGGTAAGTTCTACCTCTGTGAAGTCAGCTCTATAATCAGAATTTGTAAAATCACAATACTAAGGGCTTGATTTATCATTTTATGGCTTATGTCTGCTATTTTTCGGTGTCATAAAGACTATAAATACTTTCGGCTAGATTTAGAGTTTTGTCGGTAACGACCCGAAAAGCTAACGCCGGCTTTTTTCTGGCCGCACCATAAAAATAACTCTGGTATTGAGAGTCCACATAAAGGCTGCGTTAGGCTCCAAAAAAGGAGCGTAGAGCATATTTAACGCAGCTTCAACTCTCGATACCAGAGTTGCTTACGGACGCGGCCAGCCTCAAAAACGTGCTCGTGCACGATTCCCCCATAGGAAACAATGGGGCTGTTTGAGCTGAAAAAAAACCTAACACCTGCAAAAAAGCCGCGTTCAGCTCCTAACGCAGCCCCATTGTTTGCTATGCGGAAACACTTCCTACGTCTGCACCTAACACTCTAACATGTACCCCGAGTCTAAACACCCCTAATCTTACACTTATTAACCCCTAATCTGCCGCCCCCGCTATCGCTGACACCTGCATATTATTATTAACCCCTAATCTGCCGCTCCGTAAACCGCCGCTACTTACATTATCCCTATGTACCCCTAATCTGCTGTAATGTATTAACCCCTAAAGCTAAGTCTAACCCTAACACTAACACCCCCCAAGTTAAATATAATTTACATCTAACGAAATTAATTATCTCTTATTAAATAAATTATTCCTATTTAAAGCTAAATACTTACCTGTAAAATAAATCCTAATATAGCTACAATATAAATTATAATTATATTATAGCTATTTTAGGATTAATATTTATTTTACAGGTAACTTTGTAATTATTTTAACCAGGTACAATAGCTATTAAATAGTTAATAACTATTTAATAGTTACCTAGTTAAAATAATAACAAAATTACCTGTAAAATAAATCCTAACCTAAGTTACAATTAAACCTAACACTACACTATCATTACATTAATTAAATAAAATATCTACAATTACCTACAATTAAACCTAAGAGTTAATTAATTTCGTTAGATTAAAATTATATTTAATTTAGGGGGGTGTTAGTGTTAGGGTTAGACTTAGCTTTAGGGGTTAATACATTTATTAGAATAGCGGCGAGATTCGGTCGGCAGATTAGGGGTTAATAATTGAAGTTAGGTGTCGGCGATGTTAGGGAGGGCAGGTTAGGGGTTAATAAATATAATATAGGGGTCGGCGGTGTTAGGGGAGCAGATTAGGGGTACATAGCTATAATGTAGCTGGCGGCTCTTTGCGGTCGGCAGATTAGGGGTTAATTATTGTAGGTAGGTGGCGGCGACGTTGTGGGGGGCAGGTTAGGGGTTAATAAATATAATATAGGGGTCGGCGATGTTAGGGCAGCAGATTAGGGGTACTTAGGGATAATGTAGCTGGCGGCGGCGTGCGGACGGCAGATTAGGGGTTAATAAGTGTAGGTAGCTGGCGGCGACGTTGTGGGGGGCAGATTAGGGGTTAATAAATATAATATAGGGGTCGGCGGTGTTAGGGGCAGCAGATTAGGGGTACATAAGGATAACGTAGGTGGCGGTCGGCAGATTAGGGGTTAAAAAAATTTAATCGAGTTGCGGCGATGTGGGGGGACCTCGGTTTAGGGGTACATAGGTAGTTTATGGGTGTTAGTGTACTTTAGAGCACAGTAGTTAAGAGCTTTATGAACCGGCGTTAGCCCAGAAAGCTCTTAACTACTAACTTTTTTCTGCGGCTGGGGTTTTGTTGTTAGATTTCTAACGCTCACTTCAGACACGACTCTAAATACCGGAGTTAGAAAAATCCTATTGAAAAGATAGGATACGCAATTGACGTAAGGGGATCTGCGGTATGGAAAACTCGCGGCTGAAAAGTGAGCGTTAGACCCTTTTTTGAGTGACTCCAAATACCGGAGGTAGCCTAAAACCAGCGTTAGGAGCCTCTAACGCTGGTTTTCACGGCTACCGCCAAACTCTAAATCTAGGCCTTTGAGTTTTAATTAATTGTTAATTGATATTTTAGGCTAGATTACAATTGATAGCACAGGCTGCACTATCTTGCACTTGTTCTCACAATAACAATAACACACAATCTGGTACAAGTGGATGGTTAAAAATGTTAACCAGAGCAACTTAACGCGTCCAAATTTTTTTAGTGTGTCCTATATTTTTAATGGCTAGTGCAGTGTGCACTTTTAGTGCACTCATGCTCACATTACAAGTGGTGAGTTAAGTGTTGAGCTTGAGCACATTCCAAAATACCTATGTAAATATAGCACTTTTTTAGACCTAAATTAACCATTATTATTAGGATAGCACAGAACTTCATGAAGAACTCCACTACTTGCGCATTCTTGGTTTAGTGTCCTTTATTTTACTGCCTGCCCTCATAAAGGTTCATTATGTGAGGGAGTTATCTCACCCATGCTATCCGACATGCAGCTGTCAGGCATGATCATAAACAGTAAAAATGAAAAACAAATGGTAATCACAGGCTATTACCAATTTGTATCCCTTTTTTAATTAGCCATTTAAATATACAGTAATTTTCTAATAAATTCAAAAGCTCCATTATCAAATCAAATTAGAAAAAAAAAACAACTGAGAAAATTGTGCCCCTATCCCTAACTCATTTTAGCTGTAATATTACACTAAAAATGAGTGGTTGGAAAAAAAAATAGAGAAAAAAATATTTTCTCTTTTCCTTCTTTTCGATCAAGAGATGTTAACACATAACGCTCGTAATTTTTGTGCTCCACTCGTAATCTTATCCTCTGTACTACAATCATAATATTATTATAAAATAATGAAAGACCCTTCTGTAGCAATAGAAATAAAAGATAATTTTGGTATAATTCCCTTTACTGTAAATGTCCCACAGTACTACAAAACAGCTCTAACAATATCTATCATAATCGATTGTAGGGAAGAACAAACTGAAGGTGCCTCATGGTGCAGATATCATCTGGCAATAAAGAATAACATAAGGAAAAAGAGCCACTCACATGAGATGAAGCACAGGCTCGTACTATTTCAGGCATGCCGGGACATCTGAGCCGCTCGGCTAGCTCTGCTCTCAGGTAGTCATTTTGTCTCAGGATTTTCCTTCCTCGCCACTGTGTCAGTTACAGCACGTCTCCAGCTATGGTGTTCAACCTCCACAAGGGCCGCTCACTAACCAACAACTCCCTCTCTTGATAGATTTCCAATGATCACTGGCCACTGGAAGTGTGAACTGCTGACATCTTGTGGGGAATCAGAGGAGGCTAAGGCAGAAGGCTGAGCTCACAGGGAATCTAAATACATAGAAGATGCTAAAAGAGAGCTGTAACTACAAACAAATTATTTATTTAAAAGGTTTGCAACAGCAACGCGTTTCTTGGCGTTCATTATATGCAGTAATTAAATTCGCTCTCTTTTAAAAGCCTTATGAGCCAATAAAAACAGGTTTCATAAAACATTCTTCCTTCTCAATAAACTTCCAAAGAGAAGTTAACAAGTGATTACAAAAATTTATATCCAAGTTTAGCTCAGTATGCAACAAATAAGGACAGTGGCAATTAAGTTTCACACTATAAATATAAAATAAAAAAAAACAGTTGGTACAATCGTATCAACCTGCAATAATAGTGTATAATATAAATCCTTTGTGCACAGTGATGTTAGAGAGATACAATATAGATTAAAAATCACACTCTTGCGCTGGAAGAGATTAACCTAAAACAATAGTTATATCAACTGATTTGTGTACAGGATATCAATCCTTTGTGCCCCATTAGTCCGTGATGGTGACTAGTGTGCTATCTAAAAGTTATGGTGTCTCTAAGTGTCTCATATTAATGAACTAAAGACCCATACCTATTGTGGAACAATATGTATAATTAATTTGATATAATTATAATAGATATAAATACTATAAAGAGCCTGGTATACAACAATAATAACAATAATATTAATATTAATAATACATCTCTGTAGAGGGTAGATATATGATAGTGGAGACAGAAATACAAGGAGAATTCATTGTGTTAATGTGTAATATATATAGTCCAAATAATTTAGACAGAGATTTTTGGAATAAGATGAGTAATAAACTGCTTGAATATACTGATAAGAAAACTATACTAGCAGGAAACTTTAATTTGGCCCCACAGCCTAAGATAGATTAAGATGCAGCAAGTATTGTGATACTGAAGCCACAGATTTTAAAGAGTGTGAAAGTAAGGGATATTTGGCGTATCCAACACCCAGATCTGTGATCATACACTTGTGAATCTAAAACATATAGAACATTTTCCAGAATAGATCTGATTTTAATATCAAAATGTAATAACTGTATAAATGGAAAATAACATTGAAAATAGGAAAAAGGAAGGACAAAATAACACCAAAGGTAATAAAGACAGACTTCAGCTTTCTTTGCATGCACACACCCACAGGCATAAGTCTATAGTGTAGATAGGTTAGAGGAATAGAGCCTTGTATGTTAGACACTTCTCTCACCACTCATGTATAGATTTGTCATTTAATAAATATATCCTTTTTTATAAGACTGGTGTAAGTATCATTCTTTAAATAAGGTATATGGATTATAAGGAAAAGCACTGATTTTACTCACTGACCCAATATTAGGAAAGGGGCTTTTTCACACAGAAAACGTATTTGGGACAGAAAGGTAATCAAATATATTGGATATCGTAATTACTGACCATGCTATTATATCATTAGATATAATCAATACTTTCTCCATATTTATAAAAAAAAGCCGTCAAAAACACGCGCACCAAGTATGGGGCGATGAGCATCGGACTGTTGTTAACTTTAACTAACAGTCATCGATGACGCTGCTATTAATGTTTTTCCCAACTTTATTTATAACATGTCACTAAACGTCGCCACTATACTAAAATGTTTAACCCCTATCCCGCCGCTCCCCAACATCGCGGCAACCTAAATAAAGTTATTAACCCCTATCCCAATGCTCCCCGACATTGCCGCAACCTAAATAAATGTATTGACCCCTAAACCTCTGGCCTCCCACATCACCACCACTAACTAAACCTATTAACCCCTAAACTGTCAGCCCCCCCACATCGCAAAAAACTAAATTCAGCTAGTAACCCCTAAACCTAACAACCCCCTAACTTTAATTTAAAATTACAACATCCCTATCTTAATATAAATTAAAACTTACCTGTAGAATTAAAATAAACTAATTTAAACTATTAATTAACCTACCCTAACTATTATACTAGAATTAAATTAAACTGCCAATCAAATAAACTAAGTTACATATTAAAAAAACCTAACCCTATTAAAATTATTTAAATATACTATTAAACATTATTGAAAGTACTACATTACAAACCCCCCCCCACTAAGTTACAACCCCCCCCACTAAATTACGAGAAAAAAAAAACAGCCTTCAACAAACTACCAATGGCCCTTAAAAGGGCCTTTTGCAGGGCATTGCCCCAAAGATATCAGCTCTTTTACCTGTAAAAAAAATACAACCCCCCCCATAGTAAAACCCACCACCTAACCAACTCCCCCCAAATAAAAAAACTATCTAAATTAACCTAAGCTACCCATTGCCCTGAAAAGGGCATTTGTATGGGCATTGCCCTTAAAAGGGATTTAGCTCTTTTACTGCCCAGATCCTAAGCTACAAATAAAACCCACCCAAAAAAACCTTAAAAAAGCCTAACACTAACCCCCAACAATCCACTTACAGTTCTTGACGTGACATCCCGCTTGAAGGATCCATCCAGCCGGCAAAGTCCTCATCCATGCGGCAAGAAGTCTTCATCCAGACGGCATCTACTATCCAGCCAGCGAAGTCCTCATCCAGGCAGCAAGAAGTTGTCATCCAGAAGGCATCTTTTATTCTTATCCATCCGGCGCAGAGCGGGTCCACCCTGAAGACATCCGGTGCAAAGCATCCTCTTCATACGGTCTCTGACGTACACTGGAACTTCAATGCAAGTGACGCAATTCAAGATGGCGTCCCTTGCATTCCTATTGGCTGAAAGATTTCAATCAGCCAATAGGAATTAGAGCTGCTAAAATCCTATTGGCTGTTACAATCAGCCAATAGGATTGAGCTCTCATTCTATTGGCTGATTGGAACAGGGATGTTGTAATTTTAATTTAAAGTTAGGGGGTTGTTAGGTTTAGGGGTTACTAACTTTATTTATTTTTTTGCGATGTTGGGGGCTGACGGTTTAGGAGTTAATAAGTTTAGTTAGTGGTGGTGATGTGGGAGGCCAGAGGTTTAGGGGTTAATAAGTTTATTTAGTGGCGGCGGTGTCGGGGAGCTGCGGAATAGGGGTTAATAACATTATGTAGGTGGCGGCGATGTCGGTGTGGGAGATTAGGGGTGTTTAGACTCAGGGTTTATGTTAGGGTGTTAGGTGTAAACATAACTTGTTTTCTACCATAGAAATCAATGGGATATGCTTCATTCTCTGGCTACATCGAATATAAGCTTTAGGTGCTTTCAGACTCCCATTGATTTCTATGGCATCCGCGGCCTCAAGGGTAGGGGATGGAAAACCAGGTACGCTTTGTCGAAAAAGGCGCAAGCGTACCTGTTAACTATTTGATAAATGGTAAAAAGTGTCAAATAGAGCCGAATGTGTATTCGGAACATCTGTAATGACGTAAGCATCGATCTGCGTCGGAATTCCAGCGTATTTGCGGTTGACAGCTTGATAAATATCCCCCAGTATGTCCACTTCAATAAAGGATATGACGAGAAGATATATTTTTTTGGGAGGTGGTGAAAGCAATCAAATCCTATCTAGTTAAATAGACAAGAAAGATCAAAGCCTGTGAGATGCAACTCTCTACCCAAGTCGAAAATAGATACATTGAATATACCAGAGATAAGCCGCTGGGAGAAATATAGTGCAGCTAGGGCAGAAAGGGATATATTTTTAAAATAGAGAATGTTTAAAAAGGAATTAAAAGCTCATGCTTTTTTTTGCAAGCTATAGAGATACATCTGCTAAGTTTTTAGCCAGAATTATGAAAAATAGAAAAAAGAAAGTTACTATAGTTACGGCTAGAGATAAGTCAGGTAGATATACTGATACACAAGGAATCAGAGAGATCTTTTATAGATATGTTCAGGAGATTTATACACTTAATGTCAGGCCATGTAATAAGTCTTGAAAGATAATAGGCGGAACCCAGTGGCGTGGGATAGATATAATTTATAGGTAACACGTAAGTTGGTAGAACACAGTCACTGAATAACAGAGCAGGTAACCACAGCCAATATAGGAGGATCTGGAATCGTAGTCCTATAAACAGGCGAGGGTCGGTGCAGGCGGCAAAGATTTATATGCGGGAAACAGGCAGGAAGGTCAGGGCAGGCAGCTAAGGTTCGAATACCGTAATTAGGCAGGAAGGTCAAGACAGGTTAAGTTTGAATGTGGTAAACAGGCAGGAACAAACACCAAGAAACTCACACAATAACTGAGCACTGTGCTCTCTGAGCAGCAGTGCTTTATGGAAAGGTGTAGTGATTGACAGCTAACAGAGGGTGTGGTGTTTGGTGCATATACCCATTCACTTAGTATTTAAATCTGGCGCCGATATGACGCGCCTTAGAGAAAGGGGCGTGGCCATGCAACCCAGGCACGGCAAATGCTTTGTGCGGCTCCGTCGGCACTCGGATGTTCTCGGTGCTCACTGGCGGTGCTCCAGATGCCATAGTAGGAGAGGTGAGCCAAGCAGCATTATACTTAAAAATATCCACTCAGAAAATAAAGCCTTATTATGGTAGCAAATTGTCACCCTCAGAATTCCGGAAGAGGAACTTTTTAAGTTAAATGCACCTATTACATTGGAAGAGATATAAAATAGTATTAGAGAAGCCAAATTAAATAAGGGCCCCTGGCCAGATAAGATCCTGTCAGAATTCTACAAGTTATTGAAATAATAAATTATAATAACACTAGGTAAATTATATAATAAATATTATACAGAAAATAAGATGGAATTGAGGTATTTTACTACTTCTATAATTCCGTTAATTCTTAAGAAAAATAAAGATGCCGAAGACCCTGGATCATACAGACCAATATATCTACTAAATGAAAATGTTAAGTTATTTACATCAATTTTAGCAAATAGACTCAAGACTTGCATAAATAGCCTGATATATGAGGACCAAACAGGTTTTATGAATGGTAGGAATCCAGTTAGAAATATTTGCAAAGTTACTAGACTATTTTTGGAATAAAACAAAAACAAAAAAAATGTACCATAAGGTTGATTTGGCGTTGCTTACAGTAGATGTGGAAAAAGCATTTCATTCCATCATTTGGGATGATTTATTTTCAGTATTAGACAGATTCAGATTGAAGGGGCATTTTAACTGGTTTATCCGAATGGTATACAGTAAACCTACTTTGCAACTTTTAATTAATGAAACCTTGACAGATAATATAATACTCAATAAAGGTACAAGACAGGGATGTCCCCTCTCACCTTTACAGTTCAATTTGGCTATTGAACCATTAGCCATTATGCTGAGAAAGGAATTAGACAGAATACATATAGGGACTTCAAAACTAATTCTCTCACTATATGCGGACAATTTACTGATATTCTTAAATAACACAAGACAAAGTATTCCGCCATTCCTCCATATAGTATCACAGTTTAGCTCCTTTTCCGGACATAAAATTAGATACACATAATATTAAATATTTAGGTATTTTCTTAACCAAAAACCCAGAGAAATGGTATGAGTTAAATTATCCAAAAGCCTTTAATAAATGCTCAGGTAGTATCCAGAAATGGATATCTCTCCCTTTATCTCTATCTGCTAGAATTATGCTCAATAAAACATTAATTTGTCCTCAATTGTTATACCTATTGCAGAATTTACCTATACTTATACATAAATGAGAAATAAGTTACTTCAACAAAGAGTGTACGAATTCTATTTGGAGACAAAAAAGCACAAATCTCACTATATAAATTAATGCAACCAACGGAATACGTAGGAGTTTGCATTCCTCAATATCAAGCTTTATAACAAGGTTGTGTTAAGCAAATATGCTTTAGATTAGATAACAGAAAAAAATGATGTAACATTTTAAAAGCTAGAGGAACGGGGGGCGTGGCCAACAGCAAGCGGAGCAAGACGTGTTTGCTTTGAGCTCTGGTGGTTTTTAACTATAAATAAAAGAAAAACACACTAATTCTTCTACAATTGGGGCAACAAAACTGACCATTCGAGAGGACAGAGCCTGAAGTTGGTCGCTCTACACAGAGTCCGAATTTGTGCCGTCACATTGAAACAAGCAGGCTACGGATTCTAGGCTGACCACCGGAGGGTCGGGGCTCCGCTCTGGCGGCTGGGTAAGCCACACAAACTTTGTCCCTTTGAGTTCTGAGGCATCCCAAAGACCGGAGGACTTTTATACGGGTCAGACACGCTAACGGTGGTGCGGTACAAGCACGGGACCTATCTAGCACCTTTAAGCTTTGCACTGGGCGGAAGCTTAAACTTTTGAAATAAGAGACTGACTCCATTAAATACACCCTGCAAGCACAGCGTAACTTAATTTAATCTACTGATCTGAGAGATCGCTTCACTTGGGATTCTACTTCACATCAGATCGGTGAAGAGAATTTAACTGCTATTTAACACTAAACTTTGGCGGGAAGGGACGCCATCTTTAACCTACAAGTGTTTATTCAGATACGCCATCACCTATAACCTGCACTCTGGTATGTGATACTTGGGAATGTAAACAGCAATACTCCACTACATAATTTGTGTATTTCTGCATGTAACCACCATACATTAAACTGATATGCTCCTTTGAAGACCCTTTAATAAAAAAGAAAAAAGAGTCACCCAATATCCCTTTAGCCTGATTGGGAGAAATAACTAACTCCTTTTTGGGAGCTGCCTGAAGAGTGATATAGAAGGTCTAAAGTCAGAAGACTTAGGAGCAGTCCCACATACAATTAGACACAACGCTGTCACACCTTATTATTTTGCAATGAAGAGATACTGATTAATGTTTTGGTGAGGAGGATGGGGTACTAAATCCCTTGAAAATATATATAATGAATATATAGCATTATTCTCTATGTAGTAGTAGCATACCTGAATATATTGCATCCTTTTTCTAGCACCTGAGACAAATTTTGTGCACACTGTCAACAATATAAAGAACTTTAAGCTATTGTCACAATATTCTATTGAAGCAAGATGAAGAATAAAACGCAGACAGTCAAAGAATGTTTGAACAAATCACAACAAAAACAAAGACAACAAGAGATAAGCACCCTCAATACTAGTGACAATGTGAACACGAATAGTCCTGAAGTTGCAGCCCCACACATAATGGACTCTCAAAACACTGCACTACTGTCACAGATTAAATCTCTGTTTCAGGAGGAGCTTAAAACTGCCCTTTCTGATTTGAGACAAGATATCAGAGATATCGGCAACCGTACGGCAGAACTTGAAGAGAAAACAGACAGCATCTCAGAGGAGATTCCGCTAATCCATAACACCTTATCAGAACAAGCTGATTACATCACTAAGTTAGAAGAACAAATCGAGGATCTATAAAATAGATCTTGTAGATCAAACCTTCATATAAGAAACCTGTCGGAATCTTATAAGGATCTACAAGACACCATGGTTAGAATCTTCAAGCAACTCGTTCCAGAGGTGGAACCTGAACTGTTCCTAATGGAAAGAGAACACATAGCTCTAACTAAACCCCAGCAGTCTTCAACAAGGGATATCATACTTAAGCTTCATTATTATCATATTAAGGAACTTATACTCAATGCAGCTAGAACACAGCAGGATCTCTCCTTTGAAAGCCACTCTATTCAAATATTCGCTGACATAGCTCCCATCACCTTGAGAAAGCGTAGAGAGCTCAAGCCAATTACTACTTCTCTTTCGAAAGCACAAATTAGATACAGATGGAACTTTCCCTGCAGATTGGTGTTCACTCACCAAAATGTCAACCACTCCTGCACTACACTGGAAGAAGGCTTGGCTGTTCTCCAACGCTTACAAATCCCGATTGAGCTTCCTTCAACACCAACAAATCCAAACCCTCAAAAGAAGACCTTTCAGCGAGAATGGACACCTGTTGGTAAAGCCAGAAAATCTAAGAAAACTAAAGCAAACCCCAGTACTAGTGGTGAAGCCAGCCCATCCGTTGGGATGGGGTTACCACCAACCTCATGATTTGGGACTAAGTATTGAATATTATATTTTTGAAATTCTTATTGACTATTGAGACCCCTTGTCTGGCTTAATTCTCTAGAGATTGCTTAAACGATCAATGTGGTCTCAGTATGTTTATTCTTGTTCACCACGTTATGTTATGCAGTTAAAAGTGTTAAGGACTTCATAGACAAATATCTTTCTGTATAAACACAAAAATTATATTGTTTCTCAGGAGCTACTCCCCAACCTTTTTCCCCTTTCCCTCAAATTTTTCCCCCTGGTACTTACCCACCCTTCCCTACCCCTTCTTTTTCCTTCCTACTTCTTTTCCTATCACCCCTTGCTACCTATCCCTTTTTTTTTTGCTTTTTTGTTTACATGTTGCTATGCTACATAACAACCATCAAGGGAATAAGAATAGAAATATCATCCATTAACATTCTTGATGGTCCTACTTTACCTATTACCTCATCCAAGTCACCTAAATTAGGAACTCTATTACTACTATGTGTAGTTTAATTATATCTCTTTGTTTTAAAATATTTAAACCAGTTGTTTTCAATTTCAAAGTTGTTAAATTTGTTAACGTTTTACTACTATTTCCAGGATAAAGAATTCGCATTTGCATTTACAGTCATAGTATCATCGTCATTGCATGGAATGAGTTGGGTAGGAGGGACATTACTGATCAGATGTTCTCCTTACTGGGTAAGTCTCGGCTCTCCGCCGCACAGGACTTTGGGGAATATATTGCTGCCCTTGAGGCTTTATAGCCTGACGATATTTCTTAGCTTGCAATACTTCTTATGTACTTAAATGTCTATTACAATATTGTCTCATAATGCTAGGTGTCTAAACTCTGACATTAAAAGAAAGAAAGCCATATCCACATATTAGTCACGGAGGGCACAGAGAGTTATCATCCAGGAGGCACATTTTACCAAAACATACACACCAAAATACTGGGATAAGACATACCTAGTCCAATACCACGCAGTTGGTAACAAAAAAAAGGCAGGGGTTATGATTCTTCTCCATACATCTCTAAATTTTAAAGAGGAGGAAGTGATAATAGACAAAGATGGGAGATACCTCTTGCTGAGAGGATTAATTCAAAACTCTCCAGTTATTATAGCAAACATATACGCCCCTAATGAACATCAAGAGATCTTTATGACTAAAGTGAGCAAATTATTAACCTCTTGGAGGAAATATAAAACCATTATAGGGGGAGATTAACCTCCCATTAGACCAGAAAATAGATCGAACTACACAAGGAACGACCCAACCTAGAAGCAGGCCCTCACATAATATTCTAAAAGATTTTATAGCGGACCACAACCTTACTGATAGCTGGAGAGCTCTAAATAATAATACAAGAGACTATACTTCTCGCCCATGCATAATACACACTCCAGGATAGACTATATTTTTATAAGCCAAATTCTAATGCCTCTTCTGGTAAAAGCATCAATAATAAACTGCCCATGGTCAGACCATTCCATGGTTGAAACCACAATGTCAGGGGTACTTAATCCCAACAGAGTAAAGTCCTGGTCTCTGAATACAGGGTTGCTACAAGATAAAGTGGTGTTGCAGTAACTCCATCAACAGATCTCTGAGTTTATCTCGATAAATTAGAATAGCACTGACAACCCTTTATTCACCTGGGGAGCCCTAAAAGCATATGTCAGAGGTTTCTTAATCTCTGAAACAAATAAGAGGAACAAACAAGATAAACTAAGATTAACGCAACTACAACATGAAGCTGGCTTGCTTACGGCCCTCACGATCACCCACCCAAATAAAAAAAATGCTAAACAACTTAGTGGTGAAGCCAGCCCATCCGTTGGGATGGGGTTACCACCAACCTCATGATTTGGGACTAAGTATTGAATATTATATTTTTGAAATTCTTATTGACTATAGAGACCCCTTGTCTGGCTTAATTCTCTAGAGATTGCTTAAACGATCAATGTGGTCTCAGTATGTTTATTCTTGTTCACCACGTTATGTTATGCAGTTAAAAGTGTTAAGGACTTCATAGACAAATATCTTTCTGTATAAACACAAAAATTATATTGTTTCTCAGGAGCTACTCCCCAACCTTTTTCCCCTTTCCCTCAAATTTTTCCCCCTGGTACTTACCCACCCTTCCCTACCCCTTCTTTTTCCTTCCTACTTCTTTTCCTATCACCCCTTGCTACCTATCCCTTTTTTTTTTGCTTTTTTGTTTACATGTTGCTATGCTACATAACAACCATCAAGGGAATAAGAATAGAAATATCATCCATTAACATTCTTGATGGTCCTAATTACCTATTACCTCATCCAAGTCACCTAAATTAGGAACTCTATTACTACTATGTGTAGTTTAATTATATCTCTTTGTTTTAAAATATTTAAACCAGTTGTTTTCAATTTCAAAGTTGTTAAATTTGTTAACGTTTTACTACTATTTCCAGGATAAAGAATTCGCATTTGCATTTACAGTCATAGTATCATCGTCATTGCATGGAATGAGTTGGGTAGGAGGGACATTACTGATCAGATGTTCTCCTTACTGGGTAAGTCTCGGCTCTCCGCCGCACAGGACTTTGGGGAATATATTGCTGCCCTTGAGGCTTTATAGCCTGATGATATTTCTTAGCTTGCAATACTTCTTATGTACTTAAATGTCTATTACAATATTGTCTCATAATGCTAGGTGTCTAAACTCTGACATTAAAAGAAAGAAAGCCATATCCACATATTAGTCACGGAGGGCACAGAGAGTTATCATCCAGGAGGCACATTTTACCAAAACATACACACCAAAATACTGGGATAAGACATACCTAGTCCAATACCACGCAGTTGGTAACAAAAAAAAGGCAGGGGTTATGATTCTTCTCCATACATCTCTAAATTTTAAAGAGGAGGAAGTGATAATAGACAAAGATGGGAGATACCTCTTGCTGAGAGGATTAATTCAAAACTCTCCAGTTATTATAGCAAACATATACGCCCCTAATGAACATCAAGAGATCTTTATGACTAAAGTGAGCAAATTATTAACCTCTTGGAGGAAATATAAAACCATTATAGGGGGAGATTAACCTCCCATTAGACCAGAAAATAGATCGAACTACACAAGGAACGACCCAACCTAGAAGCAGGCCCTCACATAATATTCTAAAAGATTTTATAGCGGACCACAACCTTACTGATAGCTGGAGAGCTCTAAATAATAATACAAGAGACTATACTTCTCGCCCATGCATAATACACACTCCAGGATAGACTATATTTTAATAAGCCAAATTCTAATGCCTCTTCTGGTAAAAGCATCAATAATAAACTGCCCATGGTCAGACCATTCCATGGTTGAAACCACAATGTCAGGGGTACTTAATCCCAACAGAGTAAAGTCCTGGTCTCTGAATACAGGGTTACTACAAGATAAAGTGGTGTTGCAGTAACTCCATCAACAGATCTCTGAGTTTATCTCGATAAATTAGAATAGCACTGACAACCCTTTATTCACCTGGGGAGCCCTAAAAGCATATGTCAGAGGTTTCTTAATCTCTGAAACAAATAAGAGGAACAAACAAGATAAACTAAGATTAACGCAACTACAACATGAAGCTGGCTTGCTTACGGCCCTCACGATCACCCACCCAAATAAAAAAAATGCTAAACAACTTAGAGCCAAAAACGACGAGATAAACCAATTATTAGATAAGGAAGCTTGTAGATCCATCAAAGCCATAGACACACATTACTATATTTATAGTAATAAACCGGATAGGATGTTGGCAAATAAGCTCAAAGACCTAACTATAAATACCACGGTACCGCAATTACAGAGTCAGGATGGTACTTTTACTAATGATCCCCGATGTATTGCTAATAAGTTTGCCGAATTCTATAATAGCCTTTATAATCTTCCCAATCCGGATAGAGGTAAAGATAAATCAATAGATCTTGATAACTTTTTAGGTCACAGCGCATTATTACAAGTATCTGAAGATGAGCTCAGTTCTCTGAACTCCCCTATCACTCAGGTGGAAGTTAAAGCCACCATAAAAAACCTTAAATGTTCCAAAACTCCAGGCCCAGATGGCTATTCTGGGATCTTTTATAAATCCTTGCAGGATATCCTGATACCCCAATTAACCCAAATTTTCAACGCTATTATGAAAGGCATAGAAATACCCAAAGAGATGTTGATGGCTAGAATCGCAGTTATACCAAAACCGGGGAAAAACAAACAACACTGCCAAAACTATAGACCAATTTCCCTGATTAATCAGGACATTAAGATTCTTACTAAAATTCTGGCCAATCGCCTCAACCCCATTCTCAAACACTTAATTCACACAGATCAGGTGGGATTTATTCAAAATAGGGAAGCACCAGATAATACCCGCAAAATTATTAACCTAATTAATGTAGCTACTGTCTCGGGAACGCCTTCTCTGTTCCTATCTTTGGATGCAGAGAAGGCATTCGATAGGGTGGGATTGGACTATATGTTTGCTGTTTTGAAAAAAATAGGAATCCAAGGTGAATTCTGTGACGCCCTGTCCACCCTCTATTCATTCCCTACAGCCTTTGTTAAACTCTCGGGCTACCAATCACTACCAATACACATTAAGAACAGTACGAGGTAGGGATGCCCCCTTTCGCCTCTTTTATTTGCTCTTTGCATCGAGCCTCTAGCAGTGAAAATCAGAGAGGATGTAGATATCTCTGGCATAAGGGTGGGACACAATGAATATAAAATATCGCTTTTTGCGGATGATGTTATTTTATCTTTAACTAAACCACTTTTGTCATCACCCATTACAAAGTAAATTTTTGGCAGTTTCTCATACCTTGTACATATGGAAAATGCTGAATGCTAGACATTCGCTTATCCAAGCGGGATCCAGAGCAACTCCTTTAGTTTTACCTCAATCCTCCATTAGTTTAATAGTCCAGCAGAAGTGGGCCAATAAGGGCCTGTATAGAATAGCAGATGTACTGATAGACAATAACGTAATGTCCTTCACACAATACAGAGATCTAGACCCTAATGATCGTAATGTGTGGTTTCAATACCTGCAATTGAAGTCAAGGGTACAAGAGATTTCTAGTAACTTTAAATTCCCTCTTACTAATACAGTTGAGTCGTTATGCCTAAATAGGGAACATACCACAGGTTTAATCGCGATTTTATATTGATTCCTTAAAAATAAACATTCCCTAACTAAATCCTCGCTTATGCTGAGATGGGAAAGAGATCTGGATGCCACTTGGACCCTCAAGACTTGGCTAGATAACTTGAACAATGGCCTCTCATTCTCACAGAATGCGACGCTCAAAGAAAACTATATGTCATGGTTTATGGGAGGTTAATAAATATATATATTTTAATCATATATCTCAAGATTAATAAATCTGTATTTTTGATCAGATATTTCACTGATCAAAAAAAAAAAAAAAAAAAAAAAAAAAATTGATTCATTCCTCTCAGACAAACTGACTTCAATCATGTTCAGCTCTTCCCCCACTTCTTCAATTAACACAGGTAAAATTCTGAATACACATCTCCAGGATGTCTCCAAAAGCTTGACAATACAACATTTGGTTTAATTAAAATGTAGCCACAGTTTCAGAAGACCATATGTATGATTGCTTGGGAATGTGAGATAAAATCTAATTACCCCTCCCAATATACCTAGGAATCTAGCTCAGGTGACAAGTCATGTGAGATTTTCAGCATCTGCCCTTTGATGCAGGGGACCCCATGTAGTGAATGGGAGACAGGGAGTCTGAAGTTACTGAAAGGGCAGTTAGAACGTTACGTTAGGATAATACAGTGAAGGCACATGACTTACATTATGATTTTAAAACAACTGTATATATTTTAATGGATATGATATGTGTATATTTTGAAGGCATGAATATCTTGGCCTCTGTGTGTTTGAAAACATGAGTGGATGTTTGTGGACCTGAGGAGAGGTGATTATTGACATTTATTTTTTTTATTTCAGATCTACATAGACAGGATTCACGTGGAATACAGTACAATACTGAAATAAAAATAGGCTGTTATTTGCAAAGAAGTGCCAGAATGCTGACAAAGTTGTGATGCATTTTGGGCTAGTAATTGGCAGTGTTAAATTACCTTAATATAATAAAATGTTAATAATATAACATATTTGGTATCAGAATAATCAGAAAAAAATAACCTAATATTAACCATCTATAATTGGGGTTATATATGATTAATGCAGAGAGTGTGATCTGATTAAATAACCATTTTATGAAAGAACATTTTTTTTTTACTTGCTTAAAAATGTTAGAGATGGTCTTGTTGTATTTGTTTGTTTGTACGTCTGCTGCCACCTAGTGTTATGATGCGGAATTGCAACCATGAGATGATTGGTTGTTGCAAAGAATGCATTTCCTTGACAACACATTTACCAAATAAACCAATCCATGTTCAGTTGCAAAGAACTAATCCAAGACAAGGCCGTGGGCGTTTCCAATATTCATCAATGACTGATAAATAATCAAAAAGGGGAGGGGTGAGATCAGATGATTTAACCCCAGCATAGAGACTAAGAAGGGGTTGTGTTATTTTGATCCAGAAAGGAGCAACTGCGGCAGTTATTAATCAAAAGCACACACCTACCATATGGACTCCATATGCTTTACCCCAATTTTGAATTTCTGAGGTGAATTGGATCTGTTGCAAAACCTTGGGAACCGGATTGCTGTTTATTTGGGTGATGTATATAAAAGTTTTATTATAAGATAAGTTATATGCATAGTCAATTTGTATTTAATAGATTTAAAGAAACAGTGTGTTTTAGTTAGCATTTCACAGCATATATATATATTGTTTAAATCTGCGTCTGATTGACCAAGTAACTCATCTATGCAAGTTCTGATATTGTCAGTTAATTTTGTATTAGGATAAATTGCAGTTAAATAGCAGAATATATATATTATCCTATTGTTTTATAAACACTGTTTAGAATTGTATTGCTTGGATGTTAAAGGTTTTTAGTCCCATTGTGTTAAATAAATAAAAGGCTGAATTGTGAAGGTATATTTTTCTGGGTTTTGTAAGAAGGATAGCATATCTTAAGAGTTGGTTTTAACGCATATAAACTTTTATTTAGTTTCCTTTTACTGCAAATATAGTTCAATATGTTTATGGATATTAACTAAATAAAAGAATTCAGATATTTATATTAATTGTATGGTCTAGTAGGTGCATGGTTGATAAGGGTTTCTATTTCTTTGTATTGTGTTTATAACCCTGCCATAAACTTATATATATTATTTGGATAGCACTACTAAGATTTTCATAAATATACTGACATAATAATTGGAGGCACTTTTTCTGAGATTTATTAATATTCCATCATAATTGATATAATATATTTGTAAGTGGATAGAAATTATTATAAAAGAGAAAAAAAAAAAAAAAAAAAAGATTAATATTTCGATATTAATATTTTGAAGATATAATTTTTTTTTTGAGAAGTTGAAATATTAATTTTCATATTTCGAGATTGACATTAACATCTTGAAATATTATTAAAGATTAATTTTGAAAAATTAATAAAAATATTAATTTTTCATATTTCAAAATTAGTCAAAAATATTGATTTTTCATATTTTCAAAGTTAATCAAAAGTATTAATTTTTCATATTTCGAAATATTAATTTTTCATATTTCAAAATTAATAATATTTTTTTTTTTGAAATATAACATTTTTCCTTCTCTCTTTTTATTGGCAAAAATCGTATTAGCGTTTTAGTTTAACTAAGTACTAAACCAATATAATAATGTCTGTAGCCAGAAGCGACTCATTTAATTCTATACATAGCAATGAAATTGGTCCCATAACCATACCTATAACTAAAGGTCAGGTCCTTAAGAAAGATATCTTAAGTTACCTTAAAGGGAAGTTTAATATTGCGGGTGAATTAAATGATTTTATGGATACGCTTGAAACTAGGGCTAAAAATATTACCGTTAATAATAATATGTGGAATGAAGAGAATGAATTCTTCCAGGAATTATTAATGATTAATCAATGCGAAGCTCCCAAAAAGCGAGACGAACTAATACTAAAATCCTGGCCCCTTTTAATATGCATAATTGACGAAATGTCGTTTTGTGTCACAGACAAACGATTGCAAATACAGGAGCTAGAAAATAGTATTCGTTCCTCGCGCAGACGCGAAGAGGGTTTAAAAATAGCCAAAAATAAAATGGATGAATTTGCCCAAAACCTAGCCACCTTAGATAAGCACAATATGGACTTAATCGCGCAGATACTAGATTTAAATAAACAGCTTGCGCAAAGCCAGAGAGAATTAAGCGATTTAAAAAGGTCATATCGCCATAATGAAAACCCCTATATTAGCAGTGAGAATAATACAGATAATGCTAACTCCTTTAGCGAACGCGTCAGGGACGAGGTACGAAAATATATAGAACAACATAGACAAATGACCCCTAACGGGTCAGAAGTAGATTTCCCAAATAGACAATCCCCTCAGGATGTAAATCCAGAGGACAGCTGTAGCGCAGCTGATGCAGGGGAGGGAAACTCTAACAGAGAATCCCAAAATAAGTCTGATAAAGTCTATGATTCCCATAAAATAATCACCTTCGTACAACGCGCAGTACCTATATTCTCCAATAAGGGAACAACATCTGTAATTGATCATTTACAGGCTTTTGAAAATGCGTTAGCTATAATGAATGTTACAAGTGAGAAATTGAAAATTGAATTTCTACCTTGGGTATTTGACAGTAAGCATCACAAATTCTTTGCCTCACTAAAGGATATGAATATTCATTCCTGGAATGGGGTAAAACGACAATGCAGAAAAGAATTCGGGCAATATCGCACTAAAACTGCCGCGAAGATAGCGGTATATGGTTTAAAGTGTCGTGCGAATCAGAGTCCAATCGAATTCCTTTCTGTATTGAAAAATGCGTACAGTATGGCTGAAGATAATCCCAAATTTGATGGCTCAGAATTTGTAAATTTATTTTTTGAAGCACTACCTACACCCATCAAAATTAACTTAGCTAGAGATTTTGATGAGGACTGCTCATTGGAATGGCTGATCAAAGAGAGTACAAAATTATACTCTATTCAGCAATCCAGTGAACAGGGGGTTAAAAAGGAGTCAAAACCCAAAATTGTGGCAGAAACTAGGGTGTCACCTAGCCCCCTCAATTTGGAGTCTAACAAGAGGACTTATGCAGAGGTGGCCAGTCAAAACAGGCCATCTCCACAGAGGTTTAATTCTGCCCCTCCCCCTACACAGGTTGAGGCGCAGGGAGACGATAACCAAAGTGGGGGACATAATCAGGTGAATAATTACTCACAAAGAGAATACTCACCAAATAATTGGTATCCGCGCAAGGGTAGATACAATAAACGGCGAAGATATTCTCAGGGTAACCAGACACCCCAGGTATATAATGCTCCCCAAAATATTAATACTGAACAAGCTGAACCCCAGGGGCAACCACGCCAGAATAGAAATAGTGGCCCTGATTCTGAGGGAACGCAATGGTCCAGGAATCAGTACAATGGGGCACCAAGAGATAGGCCCAGGGGTAGAGGTAACTTGTACAATCAGGTAGATATGCTGTTTACCCAATTAAATCGGTTGAGCGAACAAATCGCTAATATGAGTCAAAAATCTACGGCTCAGCAACCGAACAATACTTTTTTAGGGGTACAGCCAGTGGTCAGCAGTGGACCACAGGCACAGTCATAAATACTGCAGTATCACCTGAAGGGGAGGGGAGAGATATACAAAATGTAGTAATAAATATTAATGATACTAATCATGTTATCTCCCCACAGACCGGAAACGGACGATTTGGCCGTGATGACAAGCAACCTCATCCGGGAAAAGTTAACAAATCTCTTCCCTTGCAGCTCTCTCCTAACCTTATCTCCACAGATGCAGTACAAAAGAATCCAACCAACCCTGTCATAGAGGAAACAGGTAGGTATGAAGGTTCCTCTGCATCGAATGACACAGCGAATTCAGGTAAAACGTGGCGAAGCCCACCGATGTACAAGAATGCAAATTTTATGTGTGAAATGATAGAAACTGCAGAAAGATATTATGTACTAGTTGAGCTGCAAGATTCAGTCTCCAACCCTATCAGGGGATTAATTGACACTGGGTCACAGGCAACTATCTTATCCCACAGGTACTACACACAGCTAAATGAGCTAACACCCCACAAACCTAAAATAAAAGAATTTGACGGTTCTCTAATAGGTGTTGGGGGTGACTCCCTAAAAGTTTACGGTACTGCCTGGTTAAAATTTAAATTGGGGAACAGGGTCATAAGACACCCTGTCATTATAGTGGATCTGCCAACTGATCGTTTAATTATTGGTAGTGATCTCCTGAAACGATTAAGCACCATAATTGATTGCATAAATAATGTAATTTGGTCGCAAGTTAAACGGCCTATCAATTATGAAAAATCTGGTATATCTCGCACCCGACACAGCTGTCACGTGGTGGAAGAGAAACCAGATGCTGTGGAGATTCATTTCAGGAATAACTCTATACCTGAAATCACTATTCTACAAATAGATGATCAGACTCCTTTTAGTGGCTCTGATGGTAATACTTTTAAAATTTCGCCTGGAAAGATAGCGAACATTTCCCTAGATGGCGATATATTAACCATATCACTCCACAAGGGGGATCCTAAAATCCCTAAAGGGGGAGACCATGCTCAATACCTCACAGGGATTGAGAGAGTTAAAGAGGATCTATTTATCCCTATACAAGTGCATGACCTTGGTAAAACCAAGTATGCTAAAATAAATTTAAAACAGGAAGCTAGCTATATAAGCGAAGGTTTATTAGCGCAAATAGCTGAACCTAAAGTGATTAAATATCTTTCTCCCCAAGACCACTGTGTCAACGGCCTGGATGACAGGTCTGAAAGCTATAACATCACAGCTAAGTGCTTATTATCTATCTCTATTGGTAATAAGTCAGTGAAGCACCTGTTTTTAGTTTCAAATACTCCCCATAATCAAATATACATTGGCAATGATATCTTACATAGATATGCCATACAAATAGATTTGATTAATTCTTGCCTCTGGAGCAGGTTAAAGGGGGACCCTGAAGTATTTCAGGATGAAAATGCAGCCCTGAAATCAAACCAGCAATTGCCATATGCTGTGAATATGCAGGTATCTAGCGATGTTATAATTCCTGCTGGGGCTGATAAATTTATTTTACCCTTACAGGTAAAGAGAGGTCAGAAATTAAAAACTTCTGAAACACTGATTTGCCTCTCCCATAGAATACAAAATCTGGGTGTCTCAGTAACCTACACTCCTATGGTGAATATTGGAACTGTTCCAATAAATATTATTGTGCATAACATGACCCCACAGGATATAACATTATCCAAGGGAACTACCATAGGATATGCACTGGAATCAAGTTATTACACTTTTGGATTCCAGAATAATGTAATTGGGCTAATACCTGAAGGATACCTAACTGAAGAACAATTAATAGAACAATCCTTTGCATCTATGCCAGAGGGTCTATTTAATATTCAGTCTATTTATCCCTTCAGCTCAGAGGAAGGCATCTGTAAAATTGAAGAAGCCTCTCTAGTGTTTGATCAGCCAATCAAACAGCAAGATTACCCCAATACCCAGAGTCATGGGAGCAATGTAAATTATAATCAAGGGGATCTCACCTCTAGACTGGAAGAAGCCTATGAAATAGGACAGCCTGAAATCTTTCCAGGATTTCAGCAAATAGTCGAAGAGCAAATATCCTTAGCTAATGGCTGTTCCAGCGATGATGAACGCCAACAGCTGCGAGAACTCCTAATGGAATACAAGGATATTTTCGCTAAGGACTCTTATGACTGTGGTACCACAGACTTGCACATTGCAAGAATACAAACAGATCCTAATGCGCCACCTGTATTGGTCAAACAATACAGACTTCCCTTAGCCTCATATGATTCTCTTGCAGAGATCATAAGGAATTTGGAAGAAAGAGGTATTATCAGACAGGTGCACAGCTCTTATAATAATCCTATTCTAGGTGTCCTTAAGCCCAATGGACAATGGCGTTTGTGTGCTGACTTAAGACAGCTAAACAAACGAGTATACATGTCTGGCTGGCCTGTACCATACATTGACCAGTGTCTAGCACAAATGCAGGGATCCAAAATATTCACTGCCATTGATTGTGCACAGGGATATTGGACCATAAAGGTACATGAAGAGGACCAATATAAGCTAGCATTCTCCTTCCAAAAGATTCAGTATGCATTCCAGAGACTTCCATTTGGATACATAAATTCTGGACATGAATTTGCTGTATTCATGCATAAGGCTATGCCTGACGCACTGGAAAGGGGGACCTTATCTTATGTGGATGATGTTTTAATCAAAAGCACAGACTTTGAAAAACACATTGCAGAGCTTAAACACGTCCTCAGCCAACTTAAAAGGGCAGGTGTCAAATTATCCCTGCAAAAAGCTCAATGGTGCCGCACTCGTGTAAACTTCTTGGGACATGAAGTTACTTCTGACGGATTAAATCCCCAGAAGAAAAAGGTAGAAGCGATAGTGAATTCTAAAAACCCAATTAACTTAAAGGAATTGAGATCATTCCTGGGTATGACAAATTATTCTCGCAAATTCATTGATAATTATGCGGAATTAACTAAACCACTACTACTTCTTCTGAAGAAAGATGTGAAATGGCACTGGAGTGAGTCTCAAGAGACAGCCATCAGAGAGCTGAAGAGAAAACTCACTCAAGCACCTTGCTTAGCATACCCTGAAGGTGGCAAACCTTTCTTCTTAGAGACAGGTTACACAGATATAAGCATGAGTGCTGTGTTATACCAAAAGCATGATAATTTGAACAAAGCCATTGCTTATGCGAGCAAAAATCTATCCCCAGTAGAAATAAAGTTTAACGATTGCGAAAAAGCCCTCTTATCTACTGTATGGGCTCTACAAAATTTCCGCAGCTATATACAGGGCGAGAAAATTATTGTAGAAACGGCCCACCAGCCTTTGCTATATTTGCAAAGTGAGAGAATAAGAGATGGGAATTTGTCTAATAGCCGCATAACAGCGTGGACTCTTTCCTTACAAGGCTGGCCCTTAGAAATTCGCTACAAGCAGAATAAAAAGAATCCAGTCGCACAAGGGCTTGCTGAGCTCCACGACTGTACTGCTAGAGATCCTGGGGAAGAATTATCAGAAGATGATTTTCTGGAAGAACAATTGCTTTCCCCATATAAAATGTACAATGAGGACCATTGTCAAACATTACCTTGGGTATATGTTGATGGTTGTTCTTACCATGCCACTATTGATAATGAGCGCAGATTAGTCGCTGGCATTGGTATAACGGGGGCAAATGGATTCCCAAATATATCTGTAGGTTTCAACATTGGACCAAGATCCAGTCAAGTTGCAGAACTAACTGCTGTTTTCAAAACCATTGAAATGGCTATTGAACATGGTATTCATGAATTTGTGATCATAACTGACTCAAATTATGTGCGTGACAGTTTTGTTGAATACCTGCCAACTTGGAAAAGAAATGGCATGCAGAAAAGCAATGACAAACCAGTCAAGCATGGCAAATTGTTCTGCGAGATTGATAATCTGGTAGTATCCAATGATTTAACCATACACTGGAAAAAGACCAAGGGTCATTCCAGAATTCTAGGTCCGGATAAGGAAGGCAATGACCTTGCGGATTCATTAGCCAAACAAGGAGCCATAACTGGAGAACTCCTTAATATTGACCACTTAATGGGTGCAATTCAGGTAGAAGCCATTACCAGAAACCAGGCAAAACAACAGAGTGAGCCTAATTTGGTACAATGGAGTCAGGATTCTCCTAGTGAGGACCTGATCACTAGTCAAAAAGAAGACCCCATTGTAGGCATCTTCTATAAACACATAGAAGATCCTGAAAGCAACCCCATCTCAAAAGATGATTGCATTGGCAAAGAAGATCTTAGAATCTTAATGAAATCTAGATCACAATTCAAGTTACAGGATGGTTTGTTAATTAGAACCTCCAAAACTGGCATCCAGCAGTGGGTAGTACCCACCAAGTTCTGAGGTCTAATGCTTCAACATGCCCACGATGCTCCTACATCTGGTCATCGTGGTGCCAAACTCACATATGAAATATTGCGTGATTACGCTTTTTGGCCACACATGTTGAAAGATGTTCAAACCTACTGTCAAGGGTGTTTAATCTGCCCACAGTTCCAACCCACTGCACCAACGCATAGAGCGCCATTGCAGAAAAGGGGGATGGTAATGCCATGGTCAGATATACAAATTGATTTTATTGGTCCAGTAACAAGATCATCAAGAGGTAACAAATACATGTTAACCGTGACATGCCTGTTCACTAAATGGGTAGAGTGCATTAGTGCACCTAACAATAGTGCGGAAACATGTGCAGCATTGCTCATCAACCATGTATTTTCCAGATTTGGTCTGCCCCAAAGAATCGAGTCAGATCGGGGGACCCACTTCACTAGCGAAGTGATGACAAAAATGTGGAAAATACTAGGGGTTAAAAGAAAGCTCCATATTGCTTATAGAGCTGCCTCAAGTGGTGGTGTAGAGCGTTACAACCAGTCCATTGTTAAAATCCTCAAAAAGTTTGTGAGTGAAACAGGTAAAGACTGGGATGTAAAACTACCTCTTGTCTTAATGGCATTAAGAGCAACTCCAAGTAGTGCTACCAAGATGTCACCTTTTGAACTGATGACTGGTAGAAGAATGGTTCTACCTCAGCATCTGCTATACCGTACATCAGACCAAAACTTGATAAACGCTGCTAATACACATCAATATGTGGAGAACTTAAGAAAACACCTGCAATATGCCTTTGCATTTGCTCAAAGGAATTTAGAAAGAGCCGCAACTGCCACTAAAACCTATTATGATCTCAAAACATCCAAAAAGGAATATGAAATAAATGATAAAGTTTATCTTTATAACTTTGGAAGAGATCAGGTTAGGGAGAAGAAATTTCTTCCCTCATGGAAAGGTCCTTTTGTCATTACTGACAAAATATCTCCAGTGGCCTATAAAATACGGATCCCCAAAAATGAAGGTTTCATAGATAAATGGGTCCATATAAATCAACTGCGAGCATGTCATCCCAGATCCCAACTACAAGTTATAGAGGGAGAATGAAGTGTCATAAAATGAACTGAGATATACGGTTGATCCTCATCAAATACCATTGACTTTAGGCCAATTTAAATACATGTGTCCTACATCTATTTAAAATTGGAAGGGGGATTTATGTCATGGTTTATGGGAGGTTAATAAATATATATATTTTAATCATATATCTCAAGATTAATAAATCTGTATTTTTGATCAGATATTTCACTGATCAAAAAAAAAAAAAAAAAAAAAAAAATTGATTCATTCCTCTCAGACAAACTGACTTCAATCATGTTCAGCTCTTCCCCCACTTCTTCAATTAACACAGGTAAAATTCTGAATACACATCTCCAGGATGTCTCCAAAAGCTTGACAATACAACATTTGGTTTAATTAAAATGTAGCCACAGTTTCAGAAGACCATATGTATGATTGCTTGGGAATGTGAGATAAAATCTAATTACCCCTCCCAATATACCTAGGAATCTAGCTCAGGTGACAAGTCATGTGAGATTTTCAGCATCTGCCCTTTGATGCAGGGGACCCCATGTAGTGAATGGGAGACAGGGAGTCTGAAGTTACTGAAAGGGCAGTTAGAACGTTACGTTAGGATAATACAGTGAAGGCACATGACTTACATTATGATTTTAAAACAACTGTATATATTTTAATGGATATGATATGTGTATATTTTGAAGGCATGAATATCTTGGCCTCTGTGTGTTTGAAAACATGAGTGGATGTTTGTGGACCTGAGGAGAGGTGATTATTGACATTTTTTTTTTTTATTTCAGATCTACATAGACAGGATTCACGTGGAATACAGTACAATACTGAAATAAAAATAGGCTGTTATTTGCAAAGAAGTGCCAGAATGCTGACAAAGTTGTGATGCATTTTGGGCTAGTAATTGGCAGTGTTAAATTACCTTAATATAATAAAATGTTAATAATATAACATATTTGGTATCAGAATAATCAGAAAAAAATAACCTAATATTAACCATCTATAATTGGGGTTATATATGATTAATGCAGAGAGTGTGATCTGATTAAATAACCATTTTATGAAAGAACATTTTTTTTTTACTTGCTTAAAAATGTTAGAGATGGTCTTGTTGTATTTGTTTGTTTGTACGTCTGCTGCCACCTAGTGTTATGATGCGGAATTGCAACCATGAGATGATTGGTTGTTGCAAAGAATGCATTTCCTTGACAACACATTTACCAAATAAACCAATCCATGTTCAGTTGCAAAGAACTAATCCAAGACAAGGCCGTGGGCGTTTCCAATATTCATCAATGACTGATAAATAATCAAAAAGGGGAGGGGTGAGATCAGATGATTTAACCCCAGCATAGAGACTAAGAAGGGGTTGTGTTATTTTGATCCAGAAAGGAGCAACTGCGGCAGTTATTAATCAAAAGCACACACCTACCATATGGACTCCATATGCTTTACCCCAATTTTGAATTTCTGAGGTGAATTGGATCTGTTGCAAAACCTTGGGAACCGGATTGCTGTTTATTTGGGTGATGTATATAAAAGTTTTATTATAAGATAAGTTATATGCATAGTCAATTTGTATTTAATAGATTTAAAGAAACAGTGTGTTTTAGTTAGCATTTCACAGCATATATATATATTGTTTAAATCTGCGTCTGATTGACCAAGTAACTCATCTATGCAAGTTCTGATATTGTCAGTTAATTTTGTATTAGGATAAATTGCAGTTAAATAGCAGAATATATATATTATCCTATTGTTTTATAAACACTGTTTAGAATTGTATTGCTTGGATGTTAAAGGTTTTTAGTCCCATTGTGTTAAATAAATAAAAGGCTGAATTGTGAAGGTATATTTTTCTGGGTTTTGTAAGAAGGATAGCATATCTTAAGAGTTGGTTTTAACGCATATAAACTTTTATTTAGTTTCCTTTTACTGCAAATATAGTTCAATATGTTTATGGATATTAACTAAATAAAAGAATTCAGATATTTATATTAATTGTATGGTCTAGTAGGTGCATGGTTGATAAGGGTTTCTATTTCTTTGTATTGTGTTTATAACCCTGCCATAAACTTATATATATTATTTGGATAGCACTACTAAGATTTTCATAAATATACTGACATATATAAAGGTGGCGTTCAGGTGGTATCTGCATCCAACCAGATTTATGGAAGGGGAAAACCAATTTCAACATTTATGCTATAGAAATTGTGGTGAGAGAGATTTGTTTATTCGCATGTGGTGGCATTGTTCTAGAGTTAGAGAAGTGTGGGAGCAGACCTCCAAACTCCTGAGCTCAATCTTCCAAACATAGATAATACTCAAACCTGAGCACGCTTTACTACACTTTAAGATACCACAGCTGCCACATAGATCCCATAAGCTGGTTATGATCATATGCACAGTAGTGAGAATCTGTCTGGCCCAACACTGGAAAAACATTCTGCCAGAATTCCCTACTATCTACAATAAAATAACGCATCAATACAATATGGCTAGTATGGTTGCCGAGACACTTAATACCAGAGACAGCTTTATTGCGCAATGGGAGCCTTTTATTATGTATCATGAGAATAGAAATAGAGGAAGAGTCTAGATTGTATTCCTCATTGAATCTTGGCTGGTGGGGAGGTGCGGTGGAGAGTCGGGACTCAGGAGACGTATGGAAAAGACTGAACTTAATTGACTGTAACAAAAGAGATGTGCAATGTATGTTTATGCATTGAAAATAACAAACCGTGGGATGGTTCAGACCACAACACAGTAGGTTCTGTAATGCTGTTGGGAGATGTTACACTTATAGCCTAATTGCATTCTATGACTTGAGATACTTGATGTGATCAACTTTGACAACTTGTTATTTATGTTATACTGGTTAATTGTACGCTGATATTTGATTTATTGGAAAACTTTAATAAAAATCATTTCAAAATAAAAGCTAGAGGAACAAATGATCTTCCCCTTTCCCTTAAAAGCGATTTTACATGGAACTAAACAATCTAGACACCTAAATGTAGAAAATATGTTTGCATTTAGTAATATTGTGATAGCATGGCAAGGACTATGTACTGAATTGAAACTTACATATAACATGTCCAAATTCCTACCTATAGTAGGAAATCCAGAATTTATGCCTGGCTTGGAAGCTGGGGGTTTCAAGAAATGGGCACAAAAAGGATTGAAAAACTAGCTACTGACGCAAACAATATTCAAACATTTGATAAGGAATATAAGATCTCCAGAAAGAGTTTTTCTGCCTACCTTCAAATACGGAACTATTACACAGAAATTAAAAAGCAATTCAGACCAGTCTGGAAGTTAGGAGAATTGGAGGAGAGCATCAAGGGATATGCTATGGGATCATACTCCATAACTAGCCTATATAAGATAGCAGTATCGAAAGAAGGTAAAAAATTCATAAATATATTACTAGTGAAAGGTAAAAAATAATTTGATTTGATAGATGAACATGCAATAAAACAGAGTATCCAGAGAATTAAAGAATCAAAGATCCCTATAAATTGGATAGATTCACATATAAAACTTATTAATAATGCTTACATAACTCCATCTAAATTATCCAAGTGGCATGCACAAAAGATAGACAATTTACTCCAAAACAGCTATGTATGTGTTGATTATACAATTTTGTCTCAATAAAAAGAAATTAATTTTTTTTTTGCTAAAACAACAAATCTAATGGTGGCCTTAGACTTTTGCACAGTACTGTGTGTATATACAGTACATATACAGCGCACACATTAGACTGTAGACTGTCAGGATTTTTCACATAATTTTCTTTGCTATCATACTCACTCCTGCTGTTGTTCCCAGCGGATCCGTACTCCCAGACCTTTAAATCTCCACAATCAAAATATCATATATTTTCCTCTGCCCCTTTAACTCTCATATTCTCTCTGATCCTTTAATTCCTTTGTTCCATACATTTGTACACCTCCTCTCCAATCAATAAATAGCAGCTGCACTTTGTTAATGTGCTTGGTTATTGACAAGCTCTCAGAGAGTGCTCTCACATCTCATCTGCGTCTTAGTTATTAACACTTTCTTCTGTTTTACCTTCGGATCCCTTCTTCTACCTAGATTTCCCTCACTGGCGATGCCGATTGCCCACTATTGTGTGTAAAGGAGCTTTCAGGTAAAACCGCTACTATATATTCCGGATCCTGTGTTTCACTTCTTATCGTAAACATAGCTTAGCAGCTGATCATCTTCTGTAACTGCTTGCTATCCACTACTGCTTCTTCCAGTGGTAACTATATATATATATATATATATATATATATATATATATATATATATATATATATATATGTGCAATTCTCTATCAACTCTTCACCTGACTGTAAGTATACCTTTTGTTATTGCTGTATATATTTTGCAACCTCAGATCGGTTCTGCAGCTAGTTCAATCAGTATCCATCCACCTGTTACTCTACAACACTGTGCATGTTCAATCCTGCAATCTCTCATCTCTCCACTTGGGGCATAAGACTTGCACAGTTTATTCATAGTATAATCTACTTTTGGGAATATATTTAATACTGTTTTATGCAATACAATCTAACTTGTTTCTGCTAATATTCCATATTTATAAAGTAATACAGAAATTATTATATTTGAAGGTTTGTCTAATTATAAATTCCTCTTTCAAATCTATGCTAACAATTTCCATTTATGCCGTGTTTATTCCAAATACATTTTAGCAGTTGAGTTTCACAAATCCATAATATATATATATTTCTGTTGAAGGGGAAAATATTAGTGGCAGCTGCTGGGGGACCAAAGCACAGCCACCACTATGTTGTAGAAAAAAACGGATTCTCTGAGTATCCCTGAGCAGAGGCAGGGGCAGCAGAGGGGTTAAACACCTCTTCCAGCTTCTCTGAGCAGGTGGTCTGATATGAGTCCAATAAATGGTGCAACTGGTAAAATAAAAGTGCATATATATGAAGGTAGACCCATTGTTGCGGGTATTGGGTCCCTAATGGAACCGTTATCAAAATGGGTGGACCATTTTCTGCAGCCCCTGGTCCCGAGATTACTTAGCTACATAAGGGATACAACTCAGGCCAACTCAGGCCATATGTGTGATGGAAGCTGTAATTTGGAAAGAGGAGTACAGTTGGTTAACAGTGGATGTTGTTTCACTGTACTCCTCTATCCCTCACTCATGTGGCCTGAGGGCTGTGGAGTTCTATCTGGATCTTTTTACAGATCTTTCATCTGAAATGAAGGAATTTATAGTGCAGTCTGTTAAGTTTCTTCTTGAGCACAATTTTTTCATGTTCCAGGGTTGCTACCACCTCCAGAGACGTGGGACCACTATGGGGGCTAAATTTGCCCCCTCCTATGCTAACCTTTTTATGGGCTGGTGGCAGAGGACCCACGTCTATGGAGGTAGTGGTGCCCTTCCATCTGGACATGTTATTAAGTACGTTCACTACATTGATGTCCTGCTTATGATATGGTCAGCAGATTCAGAGTCGGCCAAAGTATTTGTAGAAGAGCTTAATGTCAATGATGTTGGCATTCAATTTACTTATGAGTGGTGCAGAGATACCATCTCTTTTTTGGATATCTCCCTCAAGGGCCTGCCCCGAGAGGGCAGAGTTGTCTCTTCACTTTTCAGGAAACCAATTGCGGGCAACAGTTTATTGCATGCTAAAAGCAATCACCCTAAGCATGTTTTAAGCGGCATAGCTAAAAGCCAATTTATGAGGGTACGCCGCAATTGCACCCAGCAGGATGTGTTCCTTGAGGAAAGTAGAGACTTAAAGAAAAGGCTCAAAGAGAGGGGTTATCCAAAATAGATGGTGGAGAGGGCCCATAGAGAGGTGGGTAGAATGAACAGGACAACTCTCCTTACATGTACCAAAAATAAGAAGCCTGAGCAATCCCAGAGACAGACTAAACCGAAATTCATAACTTCCTTCTCCAACCAGTATAATGAGATATGTAAGATCATTGGGAAGAACCTCCCTATACTGATGGGGGATAAGAAATTGAGAGAAAAGGTAGAAGGTGGCTGTATGTTTGTGGCTAAACAGGTTGCATCTTTAGGCAATATACGGTCTCCCAGTCTGCTTAGAGAAGCTAAACCAGCCAGCTCATGGCTACATCATGATGGAACTTATAGATGTGGTAGATGCTCATGTACCTCATGTGACCATATTCAGACTGGTAGGTCTTTTGAGTCTCGAGACACAGGTGAGGTTTTTTTCACCAAGGGATGCATAAACTGTAGGAGTATATACATAATCTACCTCATAGAGTGTTCCAGGTGCTCAAAAATCTATGTAGGGAGAACAACATGAGAGGTGGGTACTAGAGTAAGGGAACATCTATCATATACTGTATATCAGGTGAAAGACCATGTTCCGCACTGTCAAGACACTTTTTGGACATACATGATCAGGATGTGACAAGCTTTAAATAGCATGCCATTGAACAGATCCCTAAAACTCCAAGAGGGGGTGATAGTCTGTCCGCATTGTGTAGACAAGAGACCTACTGGATATTCAAACTTAATTGTTTGGTAGCAGTAGGTTTTAATTCTGAGTATGATATAATTAATTATTGGCATCGCTAATTATTACCAATTTCTGAATTGTAGAACTATGCTATAGTTAGGATCATTGATCACATGTATGGCTGTCTGCCTGCCTATTCAAGCAAACCAGTAAGACTGATAGGGAAGCTTATTACATTGAATATAGTATACTCTTTCATTCTTTTCTGGGTATATTGATATTGTCCATTTTAGTCACTTCAACTAATTAGCTGGGATGGTTATCTCAAACCTAGTCGGCTTATTCTGGTTTGTATATTTACATATGCTGTCTCTAGCTAGGTTTTCTGTGATGTTGTGATGAATATCCCTTCTTCCCTAATTTCTGAATAGGGTAACATATGTCACTGTATAATACATATTTAAATGTACACATACTGAGCATAATTAGTGTTCTTGATATTGTATGACCAGATGGTAATATATTACAGTTTTATCTATATAGTTCCTATGGAGCCATATGGGACATCTTTAGGTAGATTACTCAGTTTATTCAATTATGCTGTATATGTTATTACTTATTTGTACTTAATATGATTAAACTGTTTGAAGTCATATGTCATTCAAAATGTATTGTAATATTATGACCCATGTAGCTTTCTCATGCTGTATATGCTAGTTATGTTTATAAATTTCCTTTAAGTCCAGCTTCCAATAATATCTATTATTTGTTATCTAGATACATGTTCCCTTTAAAATAGTAATAATTACGTGGCCAGTGTTTTTAACCAATCAGTGTGCTTTTAATGTTCTTTAAATGTAGAGAACAGGTGTACTAGCTTAAGTCTATGATTACGGTCCTTGCGACCGAAACCGGTCAGACCCTTTTTTTCTGGCTACGTGTTTTGTATTCCTCTCGTTGTCCCCATGATGATGTTTTATGATGAACAATTAAGATGATGATTTTTTACTAATAAGGCTCTTCTGGACTACTCCTCTTTTTTGAATTTGCTATTACTACGGACTACAGGAGTTCGTTTTTTTGTTGTCCTATTTTTAGCCTCAATCTCAACCTGTACAGCTTACTCTCTGACTACCCTAAACGGCTCTCCATTGGCAGATGACGTCATGCTCTGGATAGGAGTGATTGGGTACTAGTTCCGGTCACATGATCAAGCAGCACACACGAGACATCAGCGTTTTAGTGAGGATCCTTAACGGAACACTGCGCCTGGAAGTCTTCTTTTGGTTGAGGTGAAAACGACCGTTGCAAGCACTGTGACATTGAATATCGTTTATGGGGTGAGTGAAGCACCGTTAAGCTACTTATGTGAAACAGCTTACTTTAAGGATTACTTACCTTTGTGTCTATACTCCCGCTAGCATGTTAACCGGTCACTAACCTGATAAGGGTGATCAATTACAGGTCGTATATGCTACTTAGGTACTCTTTCTACATGTAGTCTGTGATGGATACAGAAGTGTGAGGGATCGAATAGTAGTGTGCAAATGGGGTATACTCATATTAATATATAAGGTCTATGGAGTCTCACCCTCATTCTATGTGACTCATATCACTCTATGGACTCTGTTTCCAGGATTGATTATAAATGTTTTCTGTGCCACTTATCCTACCTACACGTTTTTCTGTTCATCTTGTTTTTTGCATATATATGACTCGCACATAGAAAGGGGAGTTTCAGGCTCAGAGTTAACTCAGTGTTGCCACGCCTCTGAGACCTGCATCCCTCAGCTTGATGCAGGCCCCTGCCTTAGACTGTTCTCCTGTGGAAGGGTATTTCAAATAAAAATATTTATTTGTTTTGGCTTTTCAGACGATCCAACGTTAGATAAAGTGAAAGAAGAACCTGGACTAGGTATAAAATCTCAGATAATCTGCAGATTTTCGTAGCTTCTCACAGAGCCAGAGAAAATGCATCCTGTAAAATGGACTCCTCCGGAAGTCCCCTACTTTTAACATGAGCGTAAAAATAGAAGTGCTATTAATTTAACTTGAGCAATGTTAACACAATAGTGCTAATATTTTGTCACTACACATGTAGCCTAGCCCTAAATGTTTCAAAGCCTTTTAAACGTCATTTTTAATGAAACCTATGAAAGTACATTGTAATGTCTTGTTTGTTTTTACCATGCATAACATTTTGGGCTAGATTACAAGTGGAGCACTAATTTATGGCACGCCCACAAACGGGCAAATTCGCCCGTTTACGGGACCGCGATAAATAACCAGCCATTACAAGTGGCTGGTTATTGCTACCGATAGCTGGCGGTAGCAATTAGCACACAGAAAATTAACCAGAGATCAGATCTCTGGCTAATTTTCTAAATGTCCTCCAAAATAAAGTGGTGTGTTTTGGTTTTAAAAAAAAAATAAAAATAAATAAGCATCTTTATTTTTTTTAAAATATAATTGCTAAAAGAATAAGGCAATAGAGCCTAAGGAAGTGTACATTGCATTTGCGTGTGCTGGTATTACTCAGTTGAGCACAAATATCGCTTTCGCGAAATGGATATTTAGCGCTCAACTTGTAATCTAGACCTTTATGGGTAATTACAAAAATGTTGTATATCCTTTTATATGTAAATATATATTATTGAATGCTTTCAAGATGTTTCCTTATATCTGAATAATACTCCACTATATTAGGATAACTGAGGGGACAAGGACTTGATAGTTAAAAGGATTTCAGGATGCGATCGTGGCCTGGAAGGCGTGCCTAACATCATAGGGACGCCCCCCTGACCGGATCCCATCATTGAAATCTCACGATCGCGTGCACGATTGCGGGATTTCAATTTGTTCACATCGGAGCGTTGTTTCGATGTAGACACATTAACCTTGTCATCAAAGGGTTAAGATTGTTGGAATATCGGTATTGTTGTTTTTGTTGTTTCCAGTTTCTTTTTATATCAAGTATCCTTCTGATCTTCATGCTGCATGGTCAAGTTGTGCATATTTGTTATAATTTTGTTACACCAAAGGATGTTGAATTATAGAAATAGTAATTAGGACTTAATTATTTTGACTTTTGGTGATTGCTTTAACATTTTCTTATCATTACCTATTTTTATGCTAACGGGAATTTGCAGTAAAACAAGATATGAAAAATACTCGCCTTCTGTATTTTATAAAATCCGAATAATTTGGTTACAGGGGCTATCTTTATCTCCATTTTATCAAAGCTTAGCAGTTGCAACAAGGGTATCTAAAGATGCAACATGTTTTTTTCTTTTCAAAAAACATTTTATTTGACATTTTCAAGAACATACCACAAAGGAAAGAAAAAACAGAGGAAAACAATTAATTCTTGACATTTAACAATCTCAAGTGTTTTTCCCCCTTATGCTATAATAGTCCATTGAATTCAGTTCGTATTTTCAAAAGGTAACCTCATGATGGTTGTTTCTCAACTAGAGATTCCATGTGGACCATGAATCAAGATATAACAAGGAAATTAATGTCAACAATATATTATGCAGTTGAATTAACATAACATATAAACAATAAAAGTTTCTAATATAAGGTCATTTACTAAGAGCGAGGATGAAATGTAATTTGGCTGTATATATAAACATTTAGCTTCTGTGCATAGTGGAGGCGTTGAATTTATACTAAAGATGCAACATTTAAACAATATGCAAAACAAGTATAGGTTAATGTTTAATTAGCATAACAAAATTACCAGCAAAAAGTCTTACAAAATTGTAATTTAAAAATGAATAATAAGGTACATATGTTAAGGAACCAGTGTATTAGGTTACATGTGACTTAACCCCTTCACTACTGGTACTTTCAGAGAACTTGCCCAAAATACCAGAGAATTTTTAGCATTTTTGCTATCACTCTATTTCACAGAAATAGAGCCTTGTTTTTTCTATTTACCTATATACAGTCATATGCAAAAGTTTAGGCACCCCTGACAATTTTCATTTATAAATAATTAGGTGTTTGGGTCAGCAATTTTATTTTGATCTATCAAATAACTGAAGGACACTGTAATATTTCAGTAGTGAAATGAAGTTTATTGGATTAACAGAAAATGTGCAATATGCATCAAAACGAAATTAGACAGTTGCATAAATGTGGGCACCCCAACAGAAATATTGCATCAATATTTAGTAGAGCCTCCTTTAGCAGAAATAACAGCCTCTATACGCTTCCTATAGCCTGTAATGAGTGTCTGGATTCTGGATGAAGACATTTTGGACCATTCCTCCTTGCAAAATATCTCCAGTTCAGTTAGGTTTGATGGTTGCCGAGCATTGACAGTCCGCTTCAAATCACCCCACAGATTTTCAATGATATTCAGGTCTGGGATGGCCATTCCAGAACATTGTACTTGTTCCTCTGCATAAATGCAAGAGTAGATTTTGAGCAGTGTTTTGGGTTGTTGTCTTGTTGAAATATCTTGCCCCGGTGTAACTTCAACTTTGACTGATTCCTCAACATTATTCTCAAGTATCTGCTAATATTGAGTGGAATCCATGCGACCCTCAACTTTAACAAGATTCCCAGTACCAGCACTGTCCCCACAGCCCCACAGCATGATGGAACATCCACCAAATTTTACTGTGGGTAGCAAGTGTTTGTCTTAGAACTCTGTGTTCTTTTGCTGCCATGCATAATGCACCTTGTTATGACCAAATAACTCAATCTTTGTTTCATCAGTCCACAGCACCTTCTTCCAAAATGAAGCTGGCTTGTCCAAATGTGAGTTTGTGGTGTGTGTGCAGAAAAGACTTCTTCCGCATCAGTCTCCCATACAGCTTCTCCTTGTGCAAAGTGCGCTGAATTGTTGAACGATGCACAGTGACACCATCTGCAGCAAGATGATGTTGTAGGTCTTTGGTGGTGGTCTGTGGGCTGTTTTTGACCGTTCTCACCACCCTTTGCCTCTCCGATATTTTACTTGGTCTGCCACTTCTGGCCTTAACAAGAACTGTGCCTGTGGTCTTCCATTTCCTCACTATGTTTCTCACAGTGGACACTGACAGCTTAAATCTCTGTGATAGCTTTTTGTAGCCTTCCCCTAAACCATAATGATGAACAATCTTTGTTTTCAGGTCATTTGAGAGTTGTTTTGAGGCCCCCATGTTGTCATTAGTCAAAGAGAACAACTTGCAATTGGCCACATTAAATACCTTTTCTCATAATTGGATGTGACCTGTCTATGAAGTTCAAGGCTTAATGGGCTCACCAAACCAATTGTGTGTTCCAATTAATCAGTACTAGGTAGTTACATGTATTCAAATCAACAAAATGACAAGGGTGCCCAAATTTATGCACCTGTATAATTTTGTTTTGATGCACATTGCACATTTTCTGTTAATCCAATAAACCTCATTTCACTACTGAAATGTTACTGTGTCCTTCAGTTATTTAATAGATCAAAATGAAATTGCTGATACAAACACCCAATTATTTATAAATGAAAATCATGGAAATTGTAAGTAGCAAACCCAAGGTATTGATCTAGGCCCAAATTTCACCGCCAAATGCGGTCATATAAAAAAAAATTGTTAATTTTTTCACAAACTTTGGGTTTCTTACTGAAATTATTCACATACTGATTGTGCAATCATAGCACAAATTATTGCAAAAGCTTCTCTGGGATCCCCTTTGCTCAGAAATAGTAGACATGCGTGGCATTGCCATTGGTTTTTGGTAATTAGAAGGTGGCTAACTGCAGCCGTGCACCACACTTCTATTATTCCCAGCAGTGAAGGGGTTAATCAGGTAGTTTGTAAGGCTAATTTTAGCTTTACTGTATAGATTACCCTTCCACCTGACACCTTCCGCCCCTGATCCCTCCTAAACATCTCTCTTCCCTCCCTCACCCCCACTGGTCACCACCATCTTAGGTACTGGCAGAAGTGTCTGCCAATATTAAGTTTTAAGGCAATTTTTTTTTTATTATTTTTTTTTCTGCAGTGTAGGACGCCCCCTAACCCTCCAACCTCCCTGATCCCTCACAAACAGCTCTCTAACCCTCCTCCCTCTATGTCCGCCATCAATATTTTACTTTTTTCTGTAGTGTAGTGGTCCCCCGACCTCCCACCTTTTTTCGGTACAGTGTCCGTCTGTAACAATCTGGCATCTGCCTTTGTATGGAACCGGAGCACCGATCCTGCTCCGTTTCCACATGCAGGCAGATGCCATGAGCTCAGAAACTCCAGCTCTTATCTGTAACTTAACAGCCAAGACTGCTGGAGCTTCCTGCAGCTCTGATGTATATATATATACGTTGTGTGGTACGATAAGCAAAGTACCACATAATGTATATTTACGTTGCATTGGGCTAAGGGGTTAAAGCAAGGTTGAGGTAGAGGTGACAATGTGGTCTTCCATTTTTTTTTATTATCCTTCCCATACTGCTGATTAATTAGTCTTCAAACGCAAAAACAAACAAACCCCCACCCCCAATAATAATAATAATCCTACAAATTTCCCTGTTTTGGATCCTCAAGTGAAAAATCCCTGTTGATCACGTGATGGCCACAGAGGGTTTAAGTGTTGCAGGAAATTAAGGGTCATTCTCCTTTATATTCTCCTTTGAGTTCTCTGCAGCTCGCCCTTGAAGAGGAGCACTGGTGCGCACAAATGTATCAAATAATTGCACGTATATATTTAAGCTGTTTGGAAGGCGAGTTAGGGCGAATTATGATAAATTCATCCACGCGAAAAAAATAAGTTCTCCTAATTTATCATTTCAGACCGGTTTTTTTACGTAGCATTTTTTGCCCTCTTCAAGTAATTTATAACATTTGCGTTTCACATGGGGTAAATTTGTGCATTAACCACAATACATTTTTACTTTAACTTTGTTATAATAATGACCCTATATTACCATAACACATTCAAATTGTTCATAGAATTTTAGTTATTTGTGGGTATGTATTTAGCCAAAGATTGACCTGCTAGAATCAGAAAGAACTTCATCAGAAAAAGATGTGAACACGACACAAGCTCAAAGACATGATAATTTATAATGCTGTTCTCCACAGTACCTATGGAGAACTATAATGTGCGTTCTCCAAAGACACAAAAAAATGATAAATTGGACTCTAGGAAATGCAACTAAAACTAGCAAATGTAACCCTGGGGGGGCGCCTTGGGATAGGTCAGGAGAGAGTAGGAATCAGGTCTGAATGGGGAGGAGGGGAAAGTTAATCTGTTGATATATGAAACCTACTATCGAACGAGAGACTCACTTATAATAGAGTTATAAAGGCTTGATGTATGGAAAGGACTACAAAACACCAGATACTCTTGGAGAACTTTTTGTCTAAACTATTATGTTGTGCAAACTATATTGTTATCTGTTGAGTAGGTATATATGAGCTTGATATAATAAGATAGATGAGGAGAGAGAGAGAATAAGAGACGTCTGGAGTAGCTACGTTAATAGAATATAAAAGAAAATACAGTACTGTCTTTGGTAGCAATTTCTGTTATCATATTTTGCAAGATTTTGTTGTACATACCATTTGTTACTTTGTTCAGTGCTGGATATAAATAAAGAATTTAAAAAACAAACAAACTAGCAAATGTAACCCTTTTTAAGCACACAGGTGCGCCTTTGTGAACGAAGTGAGAGGAATGCCCAATTTTAGGCATAATTTTCATGAAAAATCAGAGGGTTCAGTCATATGTGATTTTATAGGCGCAATTTTAGGAGAATTGCTCTGATAAATCCTGCTCTAAGGGTTGACACTAACCCAAACACCTAGCCGTAATACTAACCACAATTCCCAACCAATTCTTGAACCTGATCCAGATTCCTATCCTAACCCTAGCTCTCAATCCATTCCCTATCCCTAAATCAACGCACTATTACAGTGTGAACTGGTCTGGTGGGGAGATTTTGGCATACATGAGAGCTCCACCTGTAAATTTGACACATTCAACACTGTGTTTTGCAATCTTGTGTCTATCACCAAACAACAGGATGCTTTTTGTGTATGAAAGTTATTCACACTAATGTTGCTCATTTGTATGTATTATTAATGCATATAAATAAAACACAAAATCTTAAAATTGTCATAATGTGTTCTTAGTGAAAATGTTTGCAAATGTTATTTGATAAAAAATTCTGATATCAAACTTTATATATGCTGGTACAGTATATAGAAACAATCGTTTTTATAGTATCCCTTGCAAAGTGCCACGTGGGTCATATTTCTATTATCCCCATTGTATTATACCACATACAGTTTACAGTTAAAACAAAGCTGCAATGTATTTCTCCTTACGACTGCCTAAGTAATATTTTGCTTTACGTGGGTGTGAGTGATAATAGTCTTCATCTAATTTGTTTTCTGTGTGTGCTAACTTCTCCCCCGAATTTGATACAACAAAAGTTTTTATCTGTCAGTGTACACAGCTGGTTGTTTTTTGTTCAAAAAGTACTTTTTGTATATGCAGGGCCACTTGTTTCTACCCTCAGGGCATATTAGTAACTAAATAGTAACTGTCATCTCAGCCATTGCACGCGTGACTCTATCCCCTCCTTCCTTTCGCCCTCGTCCGCTGGCTCCACCAAGTTCACCGCTCACCATCATCTCCGAATCCAATGGCAAGAGATGAGCCGAGTGCGTCGCAGCCAATGAGCGAGAAGGAGTGTGCGAAGGCCGCTCCCTGATTGGATGGTGAGACATGAGAATACAGACCCGACCAGATTCGCATAGAGGGTTCCCTTGCAGTGTTACTGCTTGTAAGGAGGAGGAAGGAAAAGGGATTAACCACTCACAAATCCTCTGAGGCTCAGCGCATCCAACACATTTATCGCTCTAATAGAAAGGACCCCCAAGTCTTCCATTCAACGCCCTAATCACGTCAGTGCTGTTCATTTTTAATTCATAGTTGAATTAAATAACTAAATATTTGAAGTTGTTGTTATTAGCAACAAATATGCCAACCCAGGTGACTGCAGCCTCAGAGGTGGCCTCTGCTGAAGATCGTACCTATCCTCCTCCTCCTCTCCTGCAAGAAAATGCACATATTCCTGATTTCAACACATACACAGAGTTGTACAGGAAATCCATCCAGAACCCACAAGGTATTTATTTATATTCGTTGTGCTTAAAACACATACTGAGAATTACCCACTATATACATCTTTTTAATGCAACTAATAATTGTTATTGGACATTTATGTGTTAGAATAACGACCTTCTGTTTAATTAAAATGCTAAGAAATTAAAGTACACATGATTAGTGTTTATTATTTAAATGTAAATAGTGGTTACTCATACTATGACTAACTCCTTGTATGCATCAGAGAACTGAAATAGAAATCTCTGGCAGCTAAGAAGTTATAGTGGTTAATGCTTATTCATTTTTACTGCTGTGTGGGTGTGATAACTAAATAAACAGGAGACTTTCATTTTGATATTGGTGTACCTTGATGTGTGCGAGTTTCCCACTACAATTTAGTCAATGATATTGACAGAGCAAAAATGTAAAGCAATAGTCTAGTCAGAATTAAAGGGATACTAAACCCAAATTTTTTCTTTCTTTATTCAGATAGAGCATGCAATTTTAAGCAACTTTCTAATTTACTCCTATTATCAAATTTTCTTCCTTCTCTTGGTATCTTTATTTGAAATGCAAGAATTTAAGTTTAGATGCCAGCCCATTTTTTGTGAATAACCTGGGTTATTCTTGCTGATTGGTGGATAAATTAATCCACCAATAAAAAAGTGCTGTCCAGAGTCCTGAAACAAAAAATAAGCTTAGATGCCTTCTTTTTCAAATAAAGATAGCAAGTGAACGAAGAAAAATTGATAATAGGAGTAAATGAGAAAGTTGCTTAAAATTGCATGCTCTATCTGGATCACAAAAGAAAAAAATTGGGTTCAGTGTCCCTTTAAACGTTTTGATGATTCAGATAGAGCAGGCAATTTTAAGCAACTTTTTAATTTACTCCTATTACCAATTTTCTTCATTCTCTTGTTTTCTTTATTTGAAAAAGTAAGAATGTAAGCATAGGAGCCGGCCCATTTTTGGTTTGTGCTTGCTGATTGGTGTCTAAATGTAACCATCCAATCAGCAACCACTTCCCAGGTGCTGAAACAATAATAGGCTGGCTCCTATGCTTACATTCCTGCTTTTTAAAATAAAGATGCCAAGAGAATGAAGAAAAATTGATAATAGGAGTAAATTAGAAAGTTGCTTAAAATTGCTGCTCTATCTGAATTATGAAGGTTTAATTTTGACCAGACTATTCCTTTAACCACATCATCATTGTCACTACAAAAGTATCATTGTGGCAATTGTGTTTCGGGCAATAATGCCAGCAGTTATGTCTCTTTGCTATGAGCTGTCTTCCTTACCATTTGAATGTCAGAGGGCACTGCAAATAATGACTCTGTGATGTGTTGCAGCCCTCTCTGGCATCTAAGGTGTTACCTTTCACCCAAAACAGACACAAAACCTAAAAACAAAATCCCAACCCAATGTCTCCCATCTGTACTCCTCAACTATACCAGGCAAGGCAGGTTTTACATATTTCTCTTCTTTGGCTGTTAAGCAACTCAGCTATTGTCACTGACTCACCTTTGATCTGGTAGGAAAATCTTTTAAATATGACCTGTGAGGACTCTTTGACTGTAGTTGAGAAATAATAATAGCCTTTCCATAAACCCTAAAAATATTGAGGTTACATTTTTTTATTTTTAAAATCTGTTTTTATCTTTGGTAATATAGTTACATTGGCATAATTTGTTACTATGTGATTTCTGTGGCAACATTGTGATCTGTGAATTAGTTGCAGCTATATAAACACACACACATATAATCGCAATAGGGCTTAGCACTTTAAGTAACCAGTGCCGGGGTGCACCTCAAAGTTTTCGATAATGACAAGCAGGAAGGCACTCAGTCTTGCAACAAGCGTGGCTTTAATGTACAACGTTTTGGGAATTCGCCCCCGTCTTCAGATATAATTACTTACATACCAAAACAATGTGAACATAGTGCTTATATAGGATCTACTCACCCACCATGTTCAGCATGAACACTATCCCCGTTTGCGCTTCATCCTGGTCGCGGAATGACATCATCACAAGGTGCCATCCGTTGCCTAGACAATTGGCCGGAGCACAAATCTCTGTATACTTAAAATGGAAATAGGGTGTGCACTACAATAGTGCTTATATAGAATTTACTACATTTAGCCACTAATCAGCAAGCACTACCCAGGTTCTAAACCAAAAATGGTCCAGCTCCTAAGCTTACATTCCTGCTTTTCTTTTTTTTTTTTGGTTTAACAAATTTTTTATTGGTAGGAACAAAAGAAACATACATACATAAAGGAGACGCAGCTCCAATCCGGCAATATCAAGGTTACAATAATGACAAGTGGGGGTCTGCGTCTAAAAAAATAGAAACATAGTTTCAACACTTACAGATTACTGTGAACAGATATGACCTGTCTAGCCTTGATTCATGGCTGACAAGTCTGAGATCAGGGGGGGGGGGGACGACTTAAGGGCTGATCGTACAGCAGATTCTCTAAGAAGGAGAGAGGAGGGTGGAGGAGAGAAAGTATGCTAGAAGGGGGGGGGGGGGAGTGGTATGTAGAAGAGTTTGATGAGGGGATTGAGGGCCATCCAGTAAAGAATGTGTTTATGTTAGGTAGGCTACTGTCATAAGGGGGATATGGGCGTGGGGCTATGTGTCTTGGGCAGTTGCATTAGGCCTCCAGTCTGTATTTTGAGATTCCTTCCAGTCAGCCCAGATCATTTCAAACAGGTCAGATTTATTTAATTTGTGGAATATATCCTTTTCCATTGTATAAATGTATGCCATATTATTACAGATCATCGCCCAACTTGGGGCTCATTCCTTCTTCCAGGAGCATGCAACAGAGTACTTTACAGTCATGAATAAGTAAATACAGAAATACGCATGGTTTTTAGGTAGTGAATGTAGATTTAAATGAAGGAGGACTGAGTTAGCTAGCCTCGGAAGCCCAATACCCATGCCCTGTAAAACCGAAAAGCATTTTAACCATAGAGGCTGGATCACGGGACACTCCCACCATATATGTAGTGCGTTACCCCTGTGACCACAATTCCTCCAACATTTGGGGGACACTTCCGGAAATATTTTTGCCAACCTAGTGGGTACGTAGTACCAATGAGTGAGGAGTTTGAAATAAGTTTCGTATAACGTAGTGCAATGTATAGCTTTCTGGGTCAGGGAGAAAGCTCGTTCCCACTCCTCCGGGGAGGTGTACCTACCCATCAGCTGCTTCCATCGGGAAAGATGGGAAGGAGTCTCCTGGTCTTGGGAACCCCCAAGTAGCATATAATGGACTGAAAGAGGCCTACTCAGCCTGTCTCCTCTTGTCCAGATGGACTCCCAGAGAGTCAAAGGCCTATCCAGGGTAGGCTTAAAACCCCAACTGCTTAGGAAGCTCTTGATCCTCGGGTATTCAAAAGATAGATACGATGGGACCTGGATCTCGGCACTGATCTGTGTTAATTGTTTAAAAGAGTCTCGAGGAGACGTGGACCAGAAGTCTGCTATATTGTTAATTCCCAGTTGGATCCATTTGTTAGGGTGAAAGTCTTGGAGGCCCGATAAGAGGCCTGCTATGGAAGCGACTGGGGAGGGATGCGGGGCCACGTGAGGATGATGCCGTATTCTGTCCCAAAAGCTGAGGCATTCACACACCACTGGGTTGGTTAAGGCAAGCTCTCTTCGACAATGTGGCGGGGTCCAAATTAAGTCCCTTAAGGCTATTTGGAAGGGCAACGAAGCCTGTTCAATGGATTTCCATTTAGCATCCGATGACTTTACCCCCCATTGAGACACATGGGTAAGCATTGCACCCTCGTAATACCGTATCACCGACGGTGAAGCTATGCCTCCCAAAGATTTGGGAAGTTGAAGTACTCTATGTGCGACTCTAGGGGGCTTATCCAACCAGATAAATTTGGTAAACCCACTTTGGAATTGAAGGAGCAAATGTCTCGGTACTTTAATAGGCAGGCAGCGGAATAGGTATGTCAGCTTGGGGAGGAAAGACATTTTCAATGCCGTGATCCTACCTAGCCAGGAAACATGCTGAAGATTCCAGTCCTTCCGCAGAGAGCGAAGGGAAGTTAAGAGAGGGAGATAGTTGTCTTTTATTATTTGGGGAAAGCTACTAGAAATCCTGACACCTAAGTGTAGGACAGAATGTTCAGTCCAGTCAAATTTATAAGACTCAGTAAGAGAGACTAATTGCGCCTTCGCAAACCCCTGCGTATACACTTGCGTTTTTGATAAATTCAGCTTATAGTAAGAATGGGCCCCGAAGGTGGTGAGTATATCGAGGAGCCTAGGTATCACTTGATCAGGATGTGATAGAAACAACATTCCTGCTTTTCAAATAAAGAGAATGAAGAAAATTTGATAATAGAAGTAAATTAAAAAGTTGTTTAAAATTGCCTGCTCTAACTGAATCATGAAATAAGGAAAAATGGGCTTCATATCCCTTTAAACCTTTTGGTACTAATGCATCTAATTCATAAGTCCATCTTGCTTCTTTCCGTATTAAAGGGTTAGAAATCTTTTCTTTTGTACAGCTTTAACAATTACACCATTCGTTAGTTTAAGTGTTAGAGAATTAAATGCACTTACTAATTTTTCAAAACGAAGCTGGCAAATATTAAATAATTCTATTTTAATTTTGGCAGAAAACTTCACCAATGACCGCCCCAAAATAAATGATGGACTCACTCATTATTCATGTCGTTGCATCGTCCAATAGCATGGCAGCACACATAGCAACATTTTTAGATGCAAACATGCATGTACACATTGTCTCTGTATCTTACTATAGAGCTTTTGCGTCTTGGATTATTTGTCTCACATAGTTTATATTTCCACACTATCTACTAACTAACGCTGGGTAAAACAGGAAAGAGTCTCACTTGGAATTATCCTATTTTAAACCTGCTGTAGTAAGTTACTCTGCGCTAAGACCCTTTCAGCTGTAGAACAGCAGCGCTTCTGTGAAGGCAGCAAAATCTGACACACAGTGTGTTCTGTCAGATTCTGCAACCTGTCAGTTGTGCGCTCAGGAATGCGGTCGCAGATTTCAACAGAACACCTGGCAATCGGTTTTGCCCATGCATTGGTTCAGGACAACACGTACTGCGCATGCCGGCCACCATTATTGTTCTACCTAGGTAGAACACTCCAATTTGATATGCATAATTAGGATCCGGAGAGGTTTGCACAAAATCATTTTTTTATGTAAAATTACAGATAAACCAAAAGAAATTGCTTAATGATGATATTTGTGAATTATAAGAATAGTTTGAGATGTTTAAAGATCTGAAAAGTTTTTTTGGGTTTCCTATCCCTTTAAGATCTTATTCCTATCCCCTACCCTTTTTAGTTGAGGAATATGATCATGTATCTTTCAGATACATCTGATTTAAGATCAGGTTGGTTTTGATTTAAATCACTAGTTAGTAAGACCAATTTAAATCGATTTAAATCACAGTTTTAAGTTTTATAATAATAACTTTCAGATTGTTTTTCTGTTATATCAGACCATTACTAATTTGGTTATATATCATTAGATATGTATAGATAGATCGTTGAAATAAATGAATTAAATTATTGGGAGGTGAACTATCTGCAGTTTAATAGGTTAATCATTCATATTTGATCAGCTTTTCAGTTGTACTTTATTGGAAGAAGAACAGTAATGATTACCTTAGTATAAAACAATTTAAATAGTTTTATTGAACTAAAGAAAAATACCCATTACCATAATAATACAAATCTAAATAGTTTTATTTAACAAAAACAATAACATTATATTTCATTTAGGGCTGCAACTAACGATTATTTTCATAATCGATTAGTTGGTTGATTATTTTTTTGATTAATCGGTTAAAAAAAAACTCTAAAAAAAAAAGCTTACAGGGAATACGTATACTAGTCTGTGACTGGCTGATGTGACGTCTGTCACATGATAATACAGGTGGCCGGCATATGGGAGGAGAAAAAAATAATTTGTTAGAAAAAAACAATGCTTACTTATTTGAAATTCAGAGTAGGTGTTAAATCATGACTGCAGGGTATGAGGGTTTTAATCTGATTCTGGGGCACAGTATGACTGTGGGGTGTGAGGGTTTTAATCTGATTCTGGGGGCGCAGTATGACTGCAGGGTGTGAGGGTTTTAATCTGATTCTGGGGGCACAGTATGACTGCAGGGTGTGAGGGTTTTAATCTGATTCTGGGGGCGCAGTATGACTGCAGGGTGTGAGGGTTTTAATCTGATTCTGGGGGCACAGTATGACTGCAGGGTGTGAGGGTTTTAATCTGATTCTGGGGCACAGTATGACTGTGGGGTGTGAGGGTTTTAATCTGATTCTGGGGGCGCAGTATGACTGCAGGGTGTGAGGGTTTTAATCTGATTCTGGGGGCGCAGTATGACTGCAGGGTGGGAGAGAGTCTGATTCTGACTCACTCATGCTGTAAAAAGAATAGACCCAGTATTTTACACAAGCAATAGCATAACAATTAGTATTTGTGCTCAGTTTGTTCTAAATCATTTTTATTATAAATATTTCAGATATCCTCCAAAAATAAATTGTGCAGCATGGTATTCTATTCACAAAATGGGAAAAATAACTCAATTACTTCAATATTTAATTTTTTGTTCTTTGTTGGTTTCCTGTTTGCTGATTTCACTATGTGTGCCACTTTTATCTTTGCTTTCAGAGCACTGTTCAACCCCATGTCTAACCCTTCCATGTATATGGTGCCGTATTTAACCACTAACTTGCAAGAGAAAGGTAATGCTTCTTCTCTTGGCTTTAGACTAGTTTAGATCAGAAAAAAATAGAGGGCATTGTGGGACAAGAACCTTTATGTTGGAAGTGATCGGTACATTTAAAAGCTGCTAGTGATTATTGATATTATTAGCTGTAGCTGACTGCTACTTAACGTTTCTTATTATTACAGCTGCTATTGTATGAACTGCTGACTTGGTCACTCCAAATGATTAATAATGTTCTTTTTGCCAATTATATTTTTTATTGTATGCTCGGTTCGAGCTTCTCTTGGCTTTAGAGTTAGATAATAAACAGTCAGGCCAGAGCTAATGGATTATCTCTCCTTGGGTCTCAGCAAGTTACTTGATCCGGACAACTAACTGATAATGAAAATTGTTGACAACTATTTTCATTATCGATTATTATCAATTATGTCGATTAGTTGTTTTAGCCCTAATTTCATTTTAATGTTTGCCCCTCACACTTAGGTCCTTGTGCAGATCTATTCCATTCTTAACAATCTTCTATTCAGTGAGCTTCTAGAAACGTAGTAAGGGTTGATTCTGTATACATATATTTGCAGGGGAACATTAAGGGACAGTAAACTCAAAATAAAACTTTCATGATTCAGATGCAATTTTTAACAATTTTTCAATTTACTTTTCTTATCTAATTTTGTTAGTTCTCTTGGTATTCATTGTTGAAAAGCATATATAGGTAGGCTCAGAAGCAATGTGGTAGGCTCATAAGCAATGTGACCTAGTTGCTTGTCACTGTCTCGCCCAATGTGTTCAGCTAGGCCCCAGTAAAGCATTTCTCTCCTTCCCAAAGTATACCAAGAGAATGAAGCAAATTTGATAATAAAAGTAAATCTGAAACTTGTATGCTCTATCTGAAACCCAAAAGTTTTCTTTCATGATTATGTCTATTGTTTATTTTATAACACTTTTGCTGTGAAGAAGGGACATGTGACATGTTATTTCTGCAGACATAAATTTACAGTTTTGAGAACCACAAAACCAATAATATGTGATAATATCTTCAAGATAGAAAAATTGCACAAAAGAATCTGACAGAAACCTCTAGGAGAGCATGACATTGTAAATAGATTAATGTAATTAAGTTACCAAATCAAAACATTACAGCCATGAATATACAGCATCTTGCTATATAATTAAAAACTAATCTATATTTGAAGATTAATAACTTTTAGATTATAATGTATCTTAAAGGGACACTGAACCCAAATTTTTTCTTTTGTGATTCAGATAGAGCATGACATTTTAAGCAACTTTCTAATTTACTCCTATTATCAAATGTTCTTCATTCTCTTGGTATCTTTATTTGAAATGCAAGAATGTAAGTTTATATGCCGGCCCATTTTTGGTGAACAACCTGGGTTGTTCTTGCTGATTGGTGGATAAATTCATCCACCAATAAAAAAAGTGCTGTCCATAGTTCTGAACCAAAAAAATTAGATGCCTTCTTTTTCAAATAAAGATAGCAAGAGTACAAAATTTTTTTTGATAATAGGAGTAAATTAGATAGTTGCTTAAAATTGCATGCTCTATCTGAATCACCAAAGAAAAAAATTGGGTTCAGTGTCCCTTTAAATAGAAACAATCTTTAGATATATTTTTAATTAAAAAGCATTTTATTTAAAAAAAATCTGATTTAACCCCTTCACCCAAATGGATGTATATATATATGTTGTGTGGTACTTTGGCTATCGTACCGCACAACGTATATATACGTCTGAGCTTCAGGAAGTTCCAGCAGTTTCAGCTGTTAAGTTACACTGAGAGCTGAAGTTCCTGAGGCATCTGGCATCTGCCCGCATATGGAACCGGAGTGTGATCAGTGCTCCAGTTCCATATTAGGGCAGATTCCAGATTGTTACAGACGGTGACACTGTGTGTGTCACCATTTGTAACGATCATCTGCTGGTGCCAGTGGAAGGTGTGGGAGGGAATCTGGGATGCGGATGGGTGGTCCAGTAGCAGAGGGGGGGAGGGGGGAGTTATGCGGCAGAAGTTGGAGGGCCCTACAATAAAATAAAAAAAATGGGAGAGGAAGGGACAGCTGCCAGTACCTAAGATGGTGGTTAATAGTTAGAGGGGGGAGGGTTAGAGAGCTGTTTGGGGGAAGGGGATCAGGGAGGTTGGAAGGTAAGGGGGGATTCCACACTGCAGCAAATATATAAAAAAATATATATTAATAAAAAAAAAAACCTTAAATATTCATACTGGCAGACTGTCTGCCAGTACTTAAGATGGGGGTGACCAGTGGGGGTGAGGGATGGAAGAAAGCTGTTAGGGGGGGATCAGGGGTTGGGTGGGTAATCTCTACACTAAAGCTAAAATTAACTTTACAAGCTACCGTATTAACCCCTTCACTGCCGGGAATAATAGAAGTGTGTGATGCGCATCTACAATTAGTGGGCTTCTAATTACCAAAAAGCATTGGCAAAGCCATATATGTCTGCTATTTCTTTTCTGAACAAAGAGGATTCCAGAGAAGCTTTTACAACCATTTGTGCCATGATTGCACAAGCGGTATGTAAATAATTTCAGTGATAAACCTAAAGTTTATGAAAAAGTTAACGATTTTTTTTTATGTGATCGCATTTGGTAGGGAAATGGTGGCATGAAATATACCAAAATGGGCCTAGATCAATACCTTTGGTTGTCTACTTAAAAATATATATATAGTTTTGACAGGTAAATAAAAAAAAAACAAGGCTCTGTTTCTGTTTAAATAGAGTGATAGCAAAAATGCTAAAAATTTCCGGTATTTTGGGCAAGTTTTTCTCTGAAAGTTCCGGTAGTGAACGGGCTAAATAAAAAAATATCTGATTTAAATTAAAAAAAATCATTTTTATCCACCCTGTTTAAGATACATGATAATTGATCATGTGCTTCAACTGAAAAGAGCATTGGGACAAAGTTGGAAGCGCACAAGGGGATGCCGCTTGCACTGTACATGGTGGGTGTGTAGATTCTATATAAGAACTATGTCCATGCTGGTTTGGAAGGTGAGTGATTGTATCTTAAGGCGGGAGGTGAAACACAAAACATTATACGTTAAAGCTACGCTTGTGGCCAGACTGAGTGCCTTCCTGCTTGTCATCATGTGTATACACACACACACATATATATATATATGTGTGTGTGTGTATATATGTGTATATATATATTTATATGCAATATGTATACATATATAATATTCTAAAATGCTATATGTTTATACTGCTTTTATTATTTTTATATATTTAGCGCCCTGTTTATTTTTGCATTAAGTATTATCTTGTATGATCAAGTGGTGTCCAACCTTTTCAGATCAGTGGTCACACATATATGATTTTTTTCACTTGCAGGGTTTGTTAACACCTTTTAAAAATTTACCAATTAAATCAAAATATATAGCTCTTTAGAAGCAAAGAAGAAATAATGAAAGGGATCTGTTTGCAAGTACAGGTACATACAAACAGAATAACAAATGCATGTTCTAATTAATTAGTTACAAAACTTCCGCTCTAGAGTGCCAATGTATTTCTGCTTCTGTGCAGGGTATGGCATATGTATGTAGCCACCGATCACCAGCCTGCTCTGTCGCAGCTCAAGAGAACCATAATGCATTTAATTTATATGAATGATTTAAAGTGATGGTAAACTCACTACATTAAGTCTGCAATATATAAAAGCTCTAAGTTAAAATAATACACTGAGGCTTCTATTTTTAGGCTAAATAATGTAGTAGACTGAATAACTAAAAACTTTTAATCACATGTTACCCTGCTGTCTGATAGTCGGAGAACTGCACCTGCGCAGTTTGGAATCCTAACTGAAAACCCTCAATGCCGTGGCACAGGAGCGCGGCGATGAGAAAATAGATAGGGCATATGGTGCATCCCCTATTGGCTGTACCATATGCCAGTCAAAATAGAAAAAAAATTATTTAACACGGAGGCGGCCAGGAACAGGGTAATGTGGGATTTAAAGTTTTTAGTTATTCGGTCTACTACATTATTTAGCCTAAAAATAAGAGCCTCAGTGTATTATTTTAACTTAGAGCTTTAATATATTGCAGACTTAATGTAGTGAGTTTACCATCACTTTAAACATAGAGGACGAGATTTATCAAGTAGCCGATGCTGCTTGCTCCGCTCGATGTTTCAGACTCCTTAACTTATCGAACTGCAATCATCAGATACGATCGTGATGATTGACACCTCCTGCTAGCAGCCGATTGGCCGTGAATGTGCAAGGGGCGGCATTGCACAAGCATTTCACTAGAAATGCTTGTGCAATGTTAAATGCCGACAGCGTATGCAGTTGGCATTTAGTGATGTCGGGTGGACATGATTCGCTACAGCAAATCATGTCCGCCTGCCATTTGATAATTCGGCCCCATAGTCTGCAAGTAACATCCATTTAATGATAACATTGTCTGAATAATAACAGAATTTTATTATTAGATTTAAATGATTCTCTAACATACCTCGTCTTATGCCTACTTTATCGCAGATGCTTAGGGCTCGATTTATCAAAGCTGAGGCGGACAGGGGTGCATATACGCGCCCCTGTATGCCTCAGCTTGCCTGTGGCAGGGCGAATTTACCTGCAGTGAGTCACCATTGCACACGAGCGCAATTTTGTGCTCGCGTGCAATCCGGCCCCCTGCCCATGCACAGCCAATCGGGCAGGAGCTGTCAATCTCCTCGGTCATACTAGACTGCGGAGATTGAATTTTGCCACCTTAGAGGTGGCGAAGAGGTTAGGAAAGCAGCGGTCTGATGACCGCTGCTTGTTAAATACGGGCGAGCAAGTTCTTGTGAGAACTTGCAGCCGTAGGGCTTTGATAAATCGAGCCCTTAGTTTGTTGGCCAGCTTGGATTTTGGGCTCAGGCAGGAGGTCTAGCTGTGTGCAACAACTTTTTGTACAATAAAGGAGAAAGCAGGATCTGTAGGGAGAGTGGGATGGTGCTATATCAAGCCGCCTGATGTCCAGAGCCATGGCTTGCGCTTGCTCACTGCTGTCTAGAAAAATATTGAGATTCTAAATAGCAGCCATATTCTGGGACCTTACTGTTTTGATTGCCAATATTTTTTTTCCATGACATTCTAGCAGGTTATGTAGGGAAGAGGGAAACTGATTAAACAAAAAAACACAGTGAATGATTTGTGGCCCCTGGTTCTCAGGTTTAAAAATGATTTACTGGGACATTAAAATACTGTTTTACCTCTCTTTACTTAGGTCTGGAATAAATTTGTTTTCTCTGTTATTGATTCTGTTTTAAAGCCCCTTCTTCTCCTTGTCTCATATTCTTATTTAATACAGAATTTTGGATGGAAGCTGCATCAGAGTTCACTTGGAAAACGCAGCCTTCTGGAAAAGTACTGGATTATAATTTTGATGTCACCAAAGGCAAAATATTTGTAGAATTCATGAAAGGAGCGAAAACAAACATTTGTTACAATGTGCTGGACAGAATTGTCATTGAGAAAAACCTGGGGGAGAAGACAGCATATTTCTGGTAATGTGATCTTATATGTACACACTAGCAATATGACAATGTTATTTGTATACATAGAATGCATTGTCCTGCTGAATATGACAACCCAGTCCATGCTGTGCATTTTCAGTAATAAGTTATGCCTAATAGAGATAATAATATTTAGTCAGGTCTTTAGGGGCCCAATGATCAAACACTCTCCAGCATGGAGCGAAATCACACAAAATCCTTTGGATTTTCTTCTCTCCTTATATTGTTCTGTAGGAGTCTCCCTTTCACATAAAGAGCTCTGCATAATGAGATTAGCAGTTCTCAAGGTAAAAATTGAGTTTCTAAAATGTTTTGAGTGACCTGCGACACTGGCAAGATTATCTGGCCCTCAATGTCTTGTTGTCACATTTAAAGGGACACGAAACCCACATTATTTCTTTCATTATTCTCATGTTATTCTTTGTTGAAGCGATACCTAGATAGGCAGCGTGCACATGCTTGAAGCACTTCATGACAGGAAATAGTGCGGTCATCTAGTGCTCTTGCTGATGTATAAAATTGTTGCAACACTACTGCCATATAGTGCTGCAGACAAGTGCACACTCCTGAGCTTACGTCCCTGCTCAACAAAGGATAACAAGAAAACAAAACACAATTGATAATAGAAGTAAAGTGGAAAGTTGTATAAAAACGTATAATCTATCTTAATTTTGGGTTTATAGGACAATTTTGACACCAAACGGTATCAATTGCTTTATATAAAATAATTTATTTTCTGTTTGGGCTGTATGTACATTAAAGTGACAGAAAACAGTTTGAGATTGTTTCGTAAACCCCCCCAAAAAACAAACTAACAACTTTGCAATATTCTGTCGTCATTTTTTTTTCCACACTTTTTTTAATTGTTAGATTTCCACATTTCCACCGAAAGTACATACTGCAGCCTTCATACGCTATATTTACACATTGATTGCTTGATCAATGTAATAGTTTATTTATATTTGTCCCTAACTCGTTATAAAATGGTATCTATAGGTACTGTAAAACAATGGAAATTTTGCTAGCAAAATGGAAGTTTAAATGACCTGAAATGATCCCCAGGAATAAACTGCCCAGTAGCGGATAACAACACTCACATCCCTATTGGTGAGCAGGGCGCATCATCACAAACATTCAAATACAAAGTAGTAGTTTTATTTGGCACAGGAACATCTGTTTAATACACATTGGGTGCTAGAAAGAAAAAAAAGAAAAGTTCCCTTTAAGGAAAAACATATTGGTTTATTCAAATGTTATATATATATTTTTGTAGCTGCAATAAACTCAAGCACTAGTTAAAAGGTCATCTAGCATGATGTATGAACTAAAAGCTCATTCAGTTGAGATATTTGTTTAAAGGAACATGCAAAAATGATTCGGATAGAACACACAATTTTAAACAACTTTCCAATTTACTTCTATTATCACATTTTCTTTGTTTTCTTGTTATCCTTTGTTAAATAGCAATAACAAGAGAACAAAAGAGCAATAACAAGAGAACAAAGCAGATTTGATAATAGAAGTAAATTGGAAAATTTAAAAAAATTGTATTCTGTATCTGAATCATAAAATAAAAATAAATGTGGGTATCGTGTGCCATTTAAGGAGCCCAGATAACTGTGTTTAATCCCCACAAAGGGCTAGATTACAAGTGGTGCGCTAACTGTAGCGCAAGAGCAATATGGGGTAGTTTGCGACTCTTTGCGTGTGATGTAAATAGTGAACGTATTATGTTTTGAAATCAAATGCGTTCGCTTGAACACAGTCTTATTTAATGCGCGTCAAGTTAGCGTGACTTCAGAACTCTGGTTAATTGTTACGCAAGACAAAAAAGTTGCACAAAGCACATAATTACACTGTCTGATAACAATTATTTTTCAAAAAATTATAAGGGATCAAAGATTTGAGGTTTCAGGTGTTAAAAAAGACAGACAAAGGACTTTAAAATAGAGATAAATACATATACATGTCTAAATATGTACAGGCGTTCCTCTGAGATATTGTGTGTTGGGGTTCCAGAACATTGCAATAAAGCGAATATAGCAATAAAGTGAGTTACACTCATTTTTTTTGTTTTCCAGTGCATATATTTACACTATACTGCAGTCTATTAAGTGGACAATAGCATTATGCCTAAAAAACAATGTACATACCATAATTAAAAAAATACTTTATTGCTAAAAAATGCTAACCATCATCTGAGCCTTTAGTGATTCATAATCTTTTTGCTGGTGTTGTGCATATATAGGTGTGTATACATGGGCATCTAAAGGGGGGCAAGGGGGGCACATTCCCACTGGAATGTTTCTACAGGCAAAAAGTCAAGCACCTATTAATTTGAGAATAGATAGGATATATTCTATGTAAAGAACATTGGAATGTGCAATATTCATATTTCATGTTGGGTTTAGCTCTCTTGAATAAATGCGGTCGGGTTAGAGTGCTAGTATGGGTGTTTTTTTTGCAGTTTACACTCTCCATTGAAGTCTATGGGAAAAAAACTAGAGGTACTATGACCTTAGGGGCACTCTCACGAGGTCACAGTACCTCTAGTTTTTATTTTGCTTACTCTGTATCCTAAACTATTATTATATTAGAAATCAGTTTAACTCTAATGTGAGCGTCTGATATAGAAGAGGCTCTTTCAGCTTAGCCTGTCATTACTTTGCATACACGTTGACTCTTGATGGTATTTGTTTAACGATATTGTTACCCATATTATACCAGTGATTAGAATAACTTAAATGTGAGCCTCCGCTATAGAAGAGGATTTTTAGCTTAGTTTGATGTTGCTTTATTTATGCACTTTGGCTCTCTAAGTTATTTAAAGGGACACTCAATCAAAATTAAAGTTTCATTATTCAGATAGAGCATGTCATTTTAAACAACTTTTGAATTTACTTCCATTAACTAAATGTGCACAGTCTTTTTATATTTAAACTTTTTGAGTCACCAACTCCTACTGAGCATGTGCAAGAATAAGGTTGTATGCATTTGTGAATGGCTGATGGCTGTCACATGGTACATGTATGCATTTTTGATTGGCTGATGGCTGTCACATGGTACAGGGGGAGTGGAAAAAATACATAACTTTTAAAATTGTCAGAAAAAAAATCTACTACTCATTTGAAGTTCAGACTAAGTGCTAAATGCATTGTCTTGTTATCCTGCATTTGTTGATTATGCAAATCTACTGTGTTGACTGGTCCTTTAATTATAAACGGTACAGCTACTTGCGTATGCACTGAACTTGGAATATGACCAAACATAAATATTTTTTCAACTCATCCTGAGTTTGAGGTCACAGCTAGCTACGCTGCTACTATTAAGAATTCTTAAACATTTCAAGCTAATCTCCGAGCAATATCTTTTGTTAGTACATTACGGTAATACCACATGAACGGTTTATAATTTATTACCTGTTCTCATCATATTTTACTATTGCCCAAGTATAATTTATATTAATTCTTGCTGTAATAATAGGCATTGTACGCAGCTGCTTACTAATTATAGCCAGTTCCTCACTCTACAGCTGACAATTATGTTACTTTATGTTTAAATTCCAATGGTTACATTTTCTGCCACAATATGTGCATATTACATCTGCGCCTATACCAGTTTAGGCAGGCAAGTAACAATCTTATATCTAAGATGATAATTAATCTATCTCAGATTCTTAATTAGGTGGTAATATTTTATGAGAAGGTAATTATTTATTAATTTTCTCTCCAACTTATAATTATAGTGTCTGATATTGTAGGACGCAGTTTAAGCTAATTTTATTAGTGTGCGTGTGTGTACTAGTCCGGCAGGACTTTCTTTTTGTCTCCAATAAAGAGTATGAATGATTTAATATTTTGGAAGATATTTTTGCTCTTTTGGTAATAAATCATTGGCGTTTAACAGTCTTTTTCTTTTTTGCAAAACTATTTGCCTTTTGGTACATAAATATGTATTTTACTGTTTAAAACTCCAGAATTCTGGGACTAGCTTATATAAACACAAATATACAAGCCCTAGAATTGTGTTATCATCCCTCTCCTTTTTCTTCTACTCGGAAATTAATTTGTTGTCTTAAAAATAGGGTGACCATATTGCCGCTTTAAAAAGGGACACATGAAAAATACATATGTCAGGGCTGTTTAAAGAAATGTTTTGTATAAAAACCCTGACATATGTATTTTTCATATGTGTTCCTTTTTAAAGCGGCAATATGGTCACCCTACTTAAAAAGCAGTGACATTTTCCTCTAATATGATGTTTAAACCATGTACCGTTATTTCTTTATTGCATTCAAGACATTATCCTCAAGTGCTAATCAACAGTAATGTGCCTTATGTCATGGTAATACATTTGCTCCTCATGTCTTAATATTAAAGATACATGGAAATTAAGCATTTTTTATACATCAAATTCATTTCACTTAGTTATGCTGGAAACTGCTTATGTAAAGTAATGGATTTTCTATTTTCATATATTTTAATAATACTTTTACTCCCACCTTTTTTTAAATGTTATTTTTTTTATTTAGAAAGGAGTAAGCAGCTGTTTGTTTAGAAGTGCTGTAACACGTGCACTTGTGTGTCTGCTTGTTGCCCAAGCGAGACTGAAGTGCTGCTGCTAGGTATGCACATGTCTTCTACCTAGGCTGACCATATTGCCGCTTTAAGAAGGAACACATGAAAAATACATATGTCAGGGTTCTTATACAAAACATTTCTTTAAACAGCCCTGAAAACAGCCCTGACATATGTATTTTTCATATGTGTCCCTTTTTAAAGCGGCAATATGGTCAGCCTACTTCTACCTGTAGCAATGACCAGACGTGGGAGTATGTTTGTGACGGACCCTCATGGTCTGTGCAGTCTCTGATTGGCTAAATTGCCCCTTCCTAGTGTTTATTAGACCTGCTTTGGAAATTGACATATGGGAATGTACATTATATTAAATTACATACAATGTTTTCATTTTATATTAAAGGGACTTGAATGTTAGTAACAAACTGTATTTATTCAGATAGAACGTACAATTTGAAATAACTTTCTACTGTTATCTAATGTGCTTCATTATATGTGTTTGTAACAGTGATATTGCTGAGCATTTAAAGGGATACTGAACCCAAATTTTTTTGTTTGTGATTCAGATAGAGCATGCAATTTTCAGCAGCTTTCTAATTTACTTCTATTATCAAATTGTCTTAATTCTCTATATGTTTATTTGAAAAGCAAGAATTTAAGTTTAGATGCCGGACTATTTTTCGTGAACAACCTGGGTTGTTCTTGTTGATTGGTGGATAAATTCACCCACCAATAAACAAGTGCTGTCCAGGGTCTGAACAAAAATTGTCTGGCTTCTTAGCTTAGATGCCTTCTTTTTCAAATAAAGATAGCAAGAGAACGAAGAAAAACAAAGAAAAACAAACAAAGAAAAAAAATTGATAATAGGAGTAAATTAGAAAGTTGCTTCAAATTGCATGCTCTTTCTGAATCCCGAAAGAAAAAAAATTGGGTTCAGTGTCCCTTTAAGGGCAGCATTGTTTGCCACAATGTGTAGCATTTTTTTGTTGCAAACTCTACTACCACATCATGCTTACACTAAAGTCAACATTATACTTTCATGATTCATATAGAGCATGCAATTGTAAACATCAACTTTCCAGTTCAATTCCATTATCAAAATGTGCAATCTTTGTTATGTGCACACTTTCTGAGGCAACAGATCCTACTGAGCATGTGCAGGAATGCACAGTATATATGTATATGCATTTTGTGATTGCCTGATGTTGGACTAACTTTGTGATTTGTCAGAAAAAAAAATCTATTGCAAATTGTAGCTGGAAGTAAACTGGGTACTCTATTTGAATCATGAAAGTGAAAACTTTAGTTATAATTAGTAGAATATGGATTACATGACCCTCAATATCACATGGTTAATGGAAAATTTCAGTGATGCAGCGTGTTGGGCACTGGCTTTAGAGTTATAAATCTGTGACTGTATTATATTGTGCGTAATTGTTTATTGTTATCATTAGGAGTTTACCCAACAGATACATTCCTGCCCTTGATTGTCAATGGAAATATACTTGGTTTATGACAATATATGCTGTCATATAGAGATGGTGAAACAGCAGACAAGATGACTGCCTTCCTGTTTAAATATATTTTATACTTGAACTCTGTATTGTGTATAGTGATTGGGTTATTTATACTGTTACACTGCTTTATGACATTATTGTTCGTATTATGTAACACTGAGATTATCTCATGTCTCTTTTTTTCACATGTATTTGTAGCAATCTCATTTGACACATTTGTAATTGTCCAGACAAACATTTCATAATATCCCTCCTTGATAACCTTTTATTACCTGGTAAAGTTGTGACAGATCCAGGAGCAATGATACAACCTCTTTATGACCACTACTTAGTTTGTACCAACCACATGAATTAAAATGTTCAAACATGTTTTTTAAGCTTTCAGTTTAGCATTTGCTTAGTTCATCTCTCAGTAAAGCATTGTGCCGAGTTACCCCTGTCATGGTGAACTTGTGATAAATATGTTATTTAAAAATACATTTGAATTTCAGCCTGTGTTTGAATGTCAGTTCTACTAAATTACTTTTCAATAACGATTTCTTTATGTCCAGCTTTATCTTATTTTGACCTTGTAGCATGTTGTAATAAATATAACTTTTTTCAGGACATTGTAAAACGTTACTGACCCTAGCTGTTTTTAATCAGTTTAAATATGTAGATAAATGTCTGGTACAGGAGCTCATAAACAGATCACACAGATGGTAGACAGTTTGTGCTCACCAACAATATCGGAGCTAGGGTCAGTAAAGCTAAATTGGCTTGCTCTAATAAATTGTCATGTTATTTTTTCAGAATGTCCCTTTAAATTACCACTATTTTAACAGCTTGTAGTCAATTGACATTCAATATGTTTTACATTTAAAAAAATAATGCTACCAACAGTGTATTTATTTTTTAAATGTTTTTAAATTGATTATTTATGAAGCCAAAACATTTTTTATTGTATTTTTGTTCTTGAAATTAATATTGTGAAATATTTTGCACTACCAGGTCATGTGAGTGCTTATTCATTTTTTTTTTTTTTCACATGGATACATATAAGCCCCCCAGGGAATGGATAGTTTTGTAAACAGTGAATGCAGAGTTGAACATAATTATCTATCTAGCTGTCTGTCTGCCTATCTGTCTATCTGTTTATCTGTCCTTACACACATACTCGCACTAGAAAACATACACACACACATATTTTACATATGCATAGTAACCCATCATTTTAGGACTTATGGTTCCCCATTCAGAGATTTGTCAATTTGTGTGTATATTTTATATATTAAATCAAGGCAGAAAAATAAAAAAATGTATGAGCCTGAATATAAGACACCAAGACTTTGTGACACCAGGATTTCTTAGTCCATTCAATTACGACATTTTAAATAGGGAATAATTCTGCACTACTATTTATGAATTGTACATTTTTGCCTTCAAAACAATAAAGGAGAGATGTTGTAGTGGTAATCAACATCGTTACAATAGATTACAAAAGAGATGGTGCCCGCACCTTCTATAGTCTCCTGTATTTCAAGTGTGCCTTCTACGGATGAGAACTTGTAGTATATTTGTGTGGTCCCATTAAAAATGAAATTATGTCCCCAAAATACAAGAAAATTCTTTTTTTAACATTCAACTAATATGAGCCTTTTCAGCAGAGATGCAGCTATATTCAATAAGATGTTGTGGGTAATGGTCTAGGTCTGATCATCCCATCTTCCTTACATAGCCTAAATCCCTATGTCAACTGCATGAAAAACAAGATGGTAGGAAGTGCAGTTTAGTTTTGTGTGTTCTGGTTGAACGAGATATATCTTGGATGCTGGTGTTTTGGTTTTCTTGTACATATTGCAGTGCATGTTGGATACTTTAGTTCATCTGGCCCTCCGTGCTTCACAGCTGCCACGTCAGTATGTCTGGGCCACACCTGTGTACACTGCACTTAGCAAGGATCTGGGTCCTTTTAACTCATACACTACTTGAGGAAACCAGCATGTTAGCAACAAGTCAGGAACATTACCTGTAAAACATTGTCCTTATCTAACATTATGTGTTAACTTACCGTGGCTGAGATTATTCCTCATTAGATATTTTAGCTCCACATAAGTCACCCTCTTCAACAACCTACAACATTTATAGTAGTAAATTGGCAATGTTGCCGTTCTGCATATGCAGTGACTGCCAGTCACCAATATGCGTTTCACATGTGCACTAGTAGAAGCGTGTTCAGAACTATTACTTCCATAACAAGGGGGTTTATCACAGTGTATTTGTTTGATCAAACACAGTGAATGGTAGCGATGATCCATATTCAATGTTGATGAGATCACAATCAGGCATTTTCATTGTTAAAAGGTAGCAATTTTTTCATTATCATTTCAGTGAAAAATGGTCCTACACTGAAAGGGATATGAAACCAAAAGATTTTATTTTGTGATTCAGACAGAGGATATAATTTTTTAAAAAAAGTTTCCAATTTACTTTTATTATCAAATTTTCTTCGGCCCCATGATATTCTGGGTTGAGAAGATACCTAGGTATAGGCATCTAGAGCACTACAAGGCAGGAAATAGTGCTGCTATCTAGTGCTCTAGCAAATAGATAACATTCTTGTTGTCATGTAGTGCCCCAGAAATGGTCCAGCTCCTAAGCTTATGTCCCCGCTTTTCAACAAAAGTTACCAAAAGAACAAAGAAAAATGGATTATAGAAGTAAACTAAAAATTTGTTTAAAATCGCATGCTCTATCTGAATCATGAAAGAAAATGTTGCATTTCATATCCCTTTATACAGTGAAAAGCATTTTTTTTGCACAATAATGAAATTAACATGAACTGTATGTTTGTGTAGAACTCATCCTTGTGGCTGGTAACAACTGCTGCCATAGCTCTATTAGACAGTAATGCAGCTCTGCCGGCATGAAACAAATGTATTTTAAAACTGCCCCTTTTGTAAAGAATCAAAGTAAATAAGCTCTGTTTGAAGATAACAAGTTTATTAGTCTCACCTTAGGCCTAATATTAAAAACCCTGCAGCTTAGGTGAGATATTCTAAAAAGTTATGTGAAACAGAGACTCCTATATTACAATACAAAGTCTAAAAAACTAATTACAAAAAATTTGTGTGATTGCTCTCCGTGCCGGCAAGGTTTTGAATATCAGTGATCAGCAACTCGTAATCTGCTGGGTGCATAAAGCTTATTGTTAAAATTAGCTGCACCAATGACTCCCATTGCTATAAAAATCAGTATAGATACCTCCCTTGTTCTGTATCTTTGTTATGTGCTTGATCAGTGCACATGAAAATGATCTCTTGGTATATTCTGTATACTGTACTTTGTCATGTAATCAGGATATTTGACTATTGTATTTATAGAGTTGCATAGCTTTAAAGGGCAGGGATTTTCTTCTTCATCGTGTTTTGTGTTATACAATTCCCTGTGTGGTAAAGACTTTTCCTTTGTAAAGTGCTTCTAAGAGCTTCTTTAATTAAATGCTACAAACATATCTTTAAATAACCTGCAGTTAATTGTGCTGTGTACTAACCTAGTAGTATTGAGTTGGTTTGCACACACCCTGATATGAGCTACATGGGAAGGGAGGTTGCAGTGACCCAGATTCACAACATTATTTTACAATTTTTTTTTTGTAATTTTGCCATCCCTGGTAAGATGTTTCCCATATAAATGGAAACTGTTGAAAAAATGGCATCCATATGAAAAAGCAGTATCTGAACATCCTTTTATGATAAGTAAAAGCTTTTCATAAAGTGATGGTAAGCACAGGCATTAAATGTAAATATGAAATCGTTGTGGCAAAAAATGGAAATGGGCACCTTTACTCATATCAAGATTGTACCGGGAAGAGTAAAAACAGTCCATTGTGTATTACACTCGCTGCCACCAAGTACCAAGAACAGCAAGCTCTGTGGAAGCAGCTGATCACTAAGCTGAGAGGGAAGCAGCTGCCAGGCTGCTGCAGCTGAACGACAAGCGGAGAAAGTATCAGCTAGAGCTTACACGGCTTAAGATAGCAATTATTATTAGTGAATCTAGAGACTCATAATTGTTCCTGCTCTAGATATAGATGGGAATCTGGGTGTATTCCTGTGCAGCTTTGAAAAGACTTGCAGTCAGTACCAGCTGCCAAGGGACTAGTGGGCAAAGTATCTCACCCTTGGTCTGAAATGTCCTGAACTGGAGGCTTTGGTAGAACTGCCTCCAGAGTTTGATCAGGACTAAGATGCAATTAAGGCTGCACTGCAGAGGATGTATAATTTCGCTCCTGAGGTTTGCAAGTAGAATTTCTGGACTCTGCAGAGGGGTACCACAAAAAGCTACACTGCAGTTGTGGGAAATCTGAAAACAGCATTTTGACAGTGGATCACGGGGCTAGAGATTACCACCATGGAGGACCTGGAGGATCTAATAATCAAGGAACAGTTCATGCAACTGTACCCAGCAGAAGTGCAGGAGTGGGTTCTGGATTAGAAGCCCAAAACAGCATTGGAAGCTGGTGATCTGGCAGATTTCTATACAGCTAACAGATCACCGGTAAATAGGAAAAAAAACTTTGCTAAGGTGGAATGGTGTTACTGCACAACCCCTTATTTCCAGGCCTGTTGTACCATCTTAAGTTTCAGCTTCCAGCTTCCTGGGTGTGGGGGGGGGGGGGTAGTACCACTTCTGGGCAGGGAGATACCTGCAGGTATTTTGTTTGCAACAAAGTAGGGCACATCAGCTCTATTTAGCAAGAGAAAATGAAATTGGCATCCCTCAGACTTACCAGCTTCTGTATTGTTTGCAAACAACAATGAAAATCTACAACCTGTCACTGTAGAAGACAAAGTGACACTGGGCAGATATGACGTTTGTGTGTCCAGAGCTGGTGAGCTCTAAGGACATTATCCCTGGCAGGTCTAACTTTAGAGGGACAGTATACTATAAAATTCTTTTTCCAATTACTTTCTTTACCAGCTGCAGAGTATAAAATGTATGATATTTGCTTTTTACATTTTATTTGTGTATATGAATTAGCTGATTTTGTGTTTTGAAGCCACAACCTAATAAAATGGGTTGAGTTTGTAGGTATAATCAGATCTCATTACTTTATCATAGTGTGTACATATAAATGCTTCTTTATCTTATATCTGTCCGTAAACCATTCACCAAAACTTGGAGAGAACAATGGAAAATTATCATTTCTCTTGCAAGGTGTATCCAGTCCACGGATTCATCCTTACTTGTGGGATATTCTCATTCCCTACAGGAAGTGGCAAAGAGAGCACACAGCAGAGCTGTCCATATAGCTCCCCCCCTAGCTCCACCCCCCAGTCATTCTCTTTGCCGGCTCTGGCAGCAGGGCCTCTCTACGGGAGGGTAAAGTGAATGTGGTGTTAGATTTGTAGTTTTATATCTTCAATGAAAAGTTTGTTATTTTTAAATAGTACCGGTTTGTGCTATTTAATCTCTGGCAGAAATGTGATGAAGAATTCTGCTGAGAGGAAAATGATTTTAGCATGTTGTAACTAAAATCCATTGCTGTTCCCACACAGGACTGAGGAGTACCAGAAAACTTCAGTTGGGGGGAACAGTTTGCAGGCTTAACTGCATTGAGGTATGTTTCAGTCATCTTTTTTCTAGTCAAGACAAGCTAATGCTAGAAGACTGACAAGAATTCCCATGTGGGAAGGGTAAGCCATGTATTGAGACTCAGTATAGAACTGAAGGCTTATTTAAGAGGGCTCAATAGGCTGGTTGACACTGTTGCAGGGCAATCGATTATTTTATTGAACAAAATACTCATTATAGACACTTTTTAAACACTTTTGGTGTGTTTATTAGGGTTTTTTTATTCCACATGGCATTATTTTAGTCACCTAAAATGGGGACTCTGAAGGCCTCACAACTCTGGAGTGGAGTGGGAGGGGCCTAATTTCACTCCTCAGTTGCGCAGTTAATCCTGACAGATTGCTCATGCTGCTTCACATGGAGGGTTCAGAGACTGTTTGAGGACTTCCAGAGGCTTGACTTTCACAAAACTAATCCCTAAGGGCAGGTAGGGCCACGGCAGGCTGCTGTGGCAAGGTGCTGTAGTTTATTATCCGGTTGCAGTCTTTAAACTGCTCCGGTTTGGGCATTAAAGGGTTAATCAGGCTGAAAATTGCTGTGCAATCATATCGAAGCATTAGGCACATACTGTGAAAATTTCAAGTGATTTGGTTCATTTTTCACCGTTTTGTAAAATTGTGTGCGCTTTTTATTTCTTAAAGGCACAGTACCGTTTATTTCAAATTGTATTTTTTATTGATTAAAGTGTTTTCCAAGCCTGCTTGTGTATATTACTAATACTGTTAAACATATCTGACACTAAGGAAAAGCCTTGCTCTATGTGTTCAGAAGCCATGGTGGAACCCCCACTAAAAATGTGTCCCAAGTGCACTAATGTGTCTATACACTTCAAGGATCATATTGTGTCACTTAAAAATATAGCCCTAGATGATTCTTTGACTGAAGGTAATGAGGATAGTCCACCTTCCTCTCCCCATGTGTCATCACCAGTTACGCCCGCTCAAGCGATACCTAGTACCTCTAGTGCATTGGCACCTATTACTTTGCAACAACTAGCGACAGTCATGGATAAATTCCTTGCAACCTTTCTATCCAAACTGCCAGTTTTCCCTAAAAAGCGCGATAGCTCTGTTTTAAGAACAGATGAGGAGCAGTCGGAAGCTTTGGGAGGTTTATCTGATGTACCCTCACAACACTCTGACGTAGGGGCGAGGGATGTGATGTCTGAAGGAGAAATTTCTGACTCAGGAAAGGTTTCTCAGCGGGCAGAATCAGATTCACTAGCGTTTAAATTTAAATTGGATCACCTCCGCGTATTGCTTAGTGAGGTTTTATCAATTCTGGATGATTGTGACCCTATGGTGGTCCCAGAGAAATTGTGTAAAATGGACAAATATCTAGAAGTCCCTGTATACACTGATGCATTTCCGATCCCTAAGAGGGTGGCGGATATTGTTGCTAGGGAGTGGAAGAGACCAGGTGTACCTTTTGTTCCCCCCCCCTATCTTTAAGAAAATGTTCCCCATAACTGATCCCAGGCGGGACGCGTGGCAGACGGTCCCTAAGGTAGAGGGGGCAGTTTCGACACTAGCTAAGCGCTCAACCATCCCAATTGAAGACAGTTGTGCTTTTAAAGATCCTATGGATAAAAAGTTAGAAGGTTTACTAAAGAAAATATTTGTTCAACAAGGTTTCCTTCTCCAACCTATTGCCTGCATTATTCCTGTAACTACTGCAGCGGCTTTTTGGTTTGAGGCTCTGGAGGAGTCGCTCCACAGGGAGACTTCATATAACGAAGTCATGGATAGAATTAATGCTTTAAAGCTGGCTAATTCTTTTATCACTGATGCCGCTTTGCAATTAGCTAAGTTAGCGGCGAAAAATTCTGGTTTCGCCATTATGGCGCGCAGAGCGCTTTGGCTCAAGTCATGGTCGGCTGACGTGTCGTCCAAAACAAAATTGCTGAATATTCCTTTCAAAGGAAAGACCCTTTTCAGGCCCGAGTTGAAAGAGATTATTTCGGATATCACCGGGGGAAAGGGCCATGCTCTCCCGCAAGATAGGCCTTTTAAGGCTAAAAACAAGGCTAATTTTCGTTCCTTTCGCAACTTCAGGAGCGGTCCTGCTTCAACCTCTGCAACCGCAAAGCAAGAGGGTAACGCTTCACAGCCCAAGGCAACCTGGAAGCCTTTGCAGGGCTGGAACAAGGGTAAACAGGTCAAGAAGCCTGCAGCTGCTACTAAGACAGCATGAAGGGGTAGCCCCCGATCCGGGACCGGATCTGGTAGGGGGCAGACTCTCTCTCTTCGCTCAGGCTTGGGCAAGAGATGTTCCCGATCCCTGGGCATTAGAGATCGTTACTCAGGGATATCTTCTAGATTTCAAGGACTCCCCTCCAAGGGGAAGGTTCCACATTTCTCGTCTGTCTACAGACCAGACAAAGAAAGAGGCGTTCTTACGCTGTGCAGAAGATCTACTCAAGATGGGAGTGATATATCCAGTTCCAATTGCAGAGCAAGGACTGGGTTTTTACTCAAACCTGTTTGTGGTTCCCAAAAAGGAAGGAACTTTCAGGCCAATCCTGGATCTAAAAATTCTAAACAAATTCCTCAGAGTTCCATCATTCAAGATGGAGACCATCCGGACAATCTTACCTATGATCCAGGAAGGTCAATATATGACTACCGTGGATCTAAAGGATGCGTACCTACATATTCCTATCCACAAAGATCATCATCAGTTCCTAAGGTTCGCCTTTCTGGATAAGCATTACCAGTTCGTGGCCCTTCCCTTCGGGTTGGCCACCGCTCCCAGAATTTTCACAAAAGTGCTAGGGTCCCTTCTGGCGATATTAAGACCGCGGGGCATTGCAGTAGCACCTTATTTGGACGACATCTTAATACAGGCGTTGTCTTTTCCCAGAGCCAAGGCTCATACAGAGATTGTTCTGGCCTTTCTAAGGTCTCACGGGTGGAAGGTGAACATCGAAAAAAGTTCTCTGTCCCCGCTTACAAGGGTTCCCTTCCTGGGAACATTAATAGACTCGGTAGAAATGAAAATATTTCTGACGGAGGTCAGAAAGTTAAAGCTTTTAACTACTTGCCGAGTTCTTCATTCCATTGCCTGGCCGTCTTTAGCTCAGTGCATGGAGGTAATCGGATTAATGGTAGCGACAATGGACGTAGTCCCTTTTGCTCGAATACATCTCAGACCACTGCAACTGTGCATGCTCAAACAGTGGAATGGAGATTATGCAGATTTGTCTCCTCAGATACAACTGGACCAGAAAACCAGAGATTCTCTTCTCTGGTGGTTGTCTCAGGATCACCTGTCTCAGGGAATGTGCTTCCGCAGACCGGAGTGGATCATTGTCGCGACCGACGCCAGTCTGTTAGGCTGGGGCGCGGTCTGGGACTCCCTGAAAGCTCAGGGCCTATGGTCTCGGGAAGAGTCTCTTCTACCGATAAACATTTTGGAACTGAGAGCGATATTCAACATTCTTCAGGCATGGCCTCAACTAGCGGCGGCCAAATTCATCAGATTTCAGTCGGACAACATCACGACTGTGGCGTACATCAATCATCAGGGGGGAACAAAGAGTTCCCTAGCGATGAAGGAAGTAACCAAAATAATCAGGTGGGCGGAGGATCACTCCTGCCATCTATCTGCAATTCACATCCCAGGTGTAGACAACTGGGAGGCGGATTTTCTAAGTCGTCAGACTTTTCACCCGGGGGAGTGGGTTTTTGCTCAGCTGACCCAGCTATGGGGTATTCCAGAATTGGATCTGATGGCGTCCTGTCAGAACTCCAAACTTCCTCTCTACGGATCCAGGTCTAGGGACCCCAAGGCGGCATTGATAGATGCTCTAGTAGCGCCTTGGTCCTTCAATCTGGCTTATGTCTTTCCACCGTTTCCCCATCTCCCTCGTCTGGTAGCCAGAATCAAACAGGAGAAGGCTTCGGTAATTCTGATAGCGCCTGCGTGGCCATGCAGGACTTGGTATGCAGACCTAGTGAACATGTCATCTGTCCCACCTTGGACACTGCCAACGAGGCAGGATCTTCTAATTCAGGGTCCATTCAAGCATCCAAATCTAGTTTCTCTGCAGCTGACTGCTTGGAGATTGAGCACTTAATTCTATCTAAGCCTGGTTTCTCTGAATCAGTTATAGATACTTTGATTCAGGCTAGAAAGCCTGTCACCAGGAAAATTTACCATAAGATATGGCGGAAATATCTTTGTTGGTGTGAATCCAAGGGTTACTCGTGGAGTAAGATTAGGATTCCAAGGATATTGTCTTTTCTCCAAGAAGGATTGGAGAAAGGCTTGTCAGCTAGTTCCTTAAAGGGACAGATATCTGCTCTGTCTATCCTTTTACACAAGCGTCTGGCAGAGGTACCAGACGTTTAAGCGTTTGCTCAGGCTTTAGTCAGAATCAAGCCTGTCTATAAACCTGTGGCTCCGCCATGGAGTCTAAATTTAGTTCTTTCACTTCTTCAAGGGGTTCCGTTTGAACCTTTACATTCCATAGATATTAAGTTATTATCTTGGAAAGTTTTGTTTTTGGTAGCTATATCTTCTGCTCGAAGAGTTTCAGAATTGTCTGCTTTGCAGTGTAATTCACCCTATCTGGTGTTCCATGCAGATAAGGTAGTTTTGCGTACCAAACCTGGTTTTCTTCCTAAAGTTGTTTCTAATAAGAATATTAACCAGGAAATCATTGTTCCTTCCCTGTGTCCTAATCCAGCTTCAAAGAAGGAACGGCTATTACACAATCTTGATGTGGTTCGTGCTTTGAAATTCTATTTGCAAGCAACCAAGGATTTCAGTCAAACATCATCCTTGTTTGTTGTCTATTCTGGTAAGAGGAGAGGTCAGAAAGCTACTGCTACCTCTCTTTCCTTCTGGCTGAAAAGCATCATCCGATTGGCTTATGAGACTGCTGGACAGCAGCCTCCTGAACGAATTACAGCTCATTCTACCAGAGCTGTGGCTTCTACATGGGCTTTCAAGAATGAGGCTTCTGTTGAACAGATTTGTAAGGCAGCGACTTGGTCTTCACTGCATACTTTTGCCAAATTTTACAAATTCGATACTTTTGCTTCTTCGGAGGCTATTTTTGGGAGAAAGGTTTTGCAAGCAGTGGTGCCTTCCGTTTAGGTTACCTGTCTTGTTCCCTCCCTTCATCCGTGTCCTAAAGCTTTGGTATTGGTATCCCACAAGTAAGGATGAATCCGTGGACTGGATACACCTTGCAAGAGAAAACAGAATTTATGCTTACCTGATAAATTACTTTCTCTTGCGGTGTATCCAGTCCACGGCCCGCCCTGGCAATTAGGTCAGGTTAATAAATTTTTTTGTTTAAACTACAGTCACCACTGCACCCTTTGGTTTCTCCTTTTCTCCTAACCTTCGGTCGAATGACTGGGGGGTGGAGCTGGGGGGGAGCTATATGGACAGCTCTGCTGTGTGCTCTCTTTGCCACTTCCTGTAGGGAATGAGAATATCCCACAAGTAAGGATGAATCCGTGGACTGGATACACCGCAAGAGAAAGTAATTTATCAGGTAAGCATAAATTCTGTTTTTTTACCTTATCTCTTCTATACCCCACTGGGTGTGTAATTTATTCTATACCCCACTGGGAGTGTAATTTATTCTACTGGCTGTGTTTACACAGTTTATCTATAGATTGGCCTTAAAGGACCAGTCAACACTGTAGATTTGCATAATCAACAAATGCATGATAACAAGACAATGCAATAGCGCTTAGTCTGAACTTCAAATGAGTAGTAGATTTTTGTTAAATAAATTGCAAAGTTATGTCTATTTCCACTCCCCCTGTATCATGTGACAGTCATCAGCCAATCACAAATGTATATACGTATATGCTGTGAATTCTTGCACATACTCAGTAGGAGTTGGTGACTCAAAAAGTTTAAATAAAAAAAGACTGTGCACATTTTGTTAATGGAAATAAATTGGAAAGTTGTTTAAAATTGCATGCTGTATCTGAATCATGAAGTTTAATTTTGACTTGAGTGTCCCTTTAAGGCCAAAAACTTTCAAGATATGTGGGGATACCACATGCTAAATCAACTATTTCAAATGCCAATATAAGGGTAATGGAAATACTTGTAAACAATTTAAAGGGACAGTACACTGTAAAATTGTTTTCCATTAATGTATTTTCAATGACTTGTTATACCAGCTGCAGGGTATAAAAATATATGAGAAATTGTATTTTCAGGTTTATTTGTGTATATGAATTAGCTGGTTTTGTGCTTTTTAAGCCACAGCCTATTACAATGGGTTGAGTTTGCAGGTAATATCAGATCATATTATGTTATCACTTTGTGTACACACACAGTTGCTTCCTTATGTTACATTTGTCTCTAAACCAAAGCTCAATACTTAGGCCTAGATTTGGAGTTCGGCGGTAGCTGTCAAAACCAGCGTTAGAGGCTCCTAACGCTGGTTTTAGGCTACCGCCGGTATTTGGAGTCAGTGATTAAAGGGTCTAACGCTCACTTTTCAGCCGCGACTTTTCCATACCGCAGATCCCCCTACGCCATTTGCGTAGCCTATCTTTTCAATGGGATCTTTCTAACGCTGGTATTTAGAGTCGTTTCTGAAGTGAGCGTTAGAGCTCTAACGACAAAATTCCAGCCGCCTGAAAATAGCAGGAGTTAAGAGCTTTCTGGCTAACGCCGGTTCATAAAGCTCTTAACTACTGTACCCTAAAGTACACTAACACCCATAAACTACCTATGTACCCCTAAACCGAGGCCCCCCCACATCGCCGACACTCGATTAAAATTTTTAACCCCTAATCTCCCGACCGCCACCTACGTTATACTTATGTACCCCTAATCTGCTGCCCCTAACCCCGCCGACCTCTATATTATATTTCTTAACCCCTAACTTGCCCCCCACAACGTCGCCGCCAGCTACTTAAAATAATTAACCCCTAATCTTCCGACCGCAAATCGCCGCCACCTACGTTATCCCTATGTACCCCTAATCTGCTGCCCCTAACATCGCCGACCCCTATATTATATTTATTAACCCCTAATCTGCCCCCCTCAACGTCGCCGACACCTGCCTACACTTATTAACCCCTAATCTGCCGAGCGGACCTCACCGCTACTATAATAAAGTTATGAACCCCTAACCCGCCTCACTAACCCTATAATAAATAGTATTAACCCCTAATCTGCCCTCCCTAACATCGCCGACACCTACCTTCAATTATTAACCCCTAATCTGCCGAGCGGAGCTCACCGCTATTCTAATAAATGTATTAACCCCTAAAGCTAAGTCTAACCCTAACACTAACACCCCCCTAAGTTAAATATAATTTTTATCTAACGAAATAAATTAACTCTTATTAAATAAATGATTCCTATTTAAAGCTAAATACTTACCTGTAAAATACATCCTAATATAGCTACAATATAAATTATAATTATATTATAGCTATTTTAGGATTAATATTTATTTTACAGGCAACTTTGTAATTATTTTAACCAGGTACAATAGCTATTAAATAGTTAAGAACTATTTAATAGTTACCTAGTTAAAATAATAACAAATTTACCTGTAAAATAAATCCTAACCTAAGATATAATTAAACCTAACACTACCCTATCAATAAAATAATTAAATAAACTACCTACAATTACCTACAATTAATCTAACACTACACTATCAATAAATTAATTAAACACAATTCCTACAAATAAATACAATTAAATAAACTAGCTAAAGTACAAAAAATAAAAAAGAACTAAGTTACAGAAAATAAAAAAATATTTACAAACATAATAAAAATATTACAACAATTTTAAACTAATTACACCTACTCTAAGCCCCCTAATAAAATAACAAAGCCCCCCAAAATAAAAAATTCCCTACCCTATTCTAAATTAAAAAAAGTTACAAGCTCTTTTACCTTACCAGCCCTGAACAGGGCCCTTTGCGGGGCATGCCCCAAGAATTTCAGCTCTTTTGCCTGTAAAAGAATAAATACAATACCCCCCCCCAACATTACAACCCACCACCCACATACCCCTAATCTAACCCAAACCCCCCTTAAATAAACCTAACACTAAGCCCCTGAAGATCTTCCTACCTTGTCTTCACCATCCAGGTATCACCGATCCGTCCTGGCTCCAACATCTTCATCCAACCCAAGCGGGGGTTGGCGATCCATAATCCGGTGCTCCAAAGTCTTCCTCCTATCCGGCAAGAAGAGGACATCCGGACCGGCAAACATCTTCTCCAAGCGGCATCTTCGATCATCTTCCATCCGGAGCGAAGCGGCAGGATCCTGAAGACCTCCAGCGCGGAACATCCATCCGGACCGACGACTGAACGACGAATGACTGTTCCTTTAAGGGACGTCATCCAAGATGGCGTCCCTCGAATTCCGATTGGCTGATAGGATTCTATCAGCCAATCGGAATTAAGGTAGGAAAATTCTGATTGGCTGATGGAATCAGCCAATCAGAATCAAGTTCAATCCGATTGGCCGATCCAATCAGCCAATCAGATTGAGCTCGCATTCTATTGGCTGTTCCGATCAGCCAATAGAATGCGAGCTCAATCTGATTGGCTGATTGGATCGGCCAATCGGATTGAACTTGATTCTGATTGGCTGATTCCATCAGCCAATCAGAAAATTCCTACCTTAATTCCGATTGGCTGATAGAATCCTATCAGCCAATCGGAATTCGAGGGACGCCATCTTGGATGACGTCCCTTAAAGGAACAGTCATTCGTCGTTCAGTCGTCGGTCCGGATGGATGTTCCGCGCTGGAGGTCTTCAGGATCCTGCCGCTTCGCTCCGGATGGAAGATGATCGAAGATGCCGCTTGGAGAAGATGTTTGCCGGTCCGGATGTCCTCTTCTTGCCGGATAGGAGGAAGACTTTGGAGCACCGGATTATGGATCGCCAACCCCCGCTTGGGTTGCATGAAGATGTTGGAGCCAGGACGGATCGGTGATACCTGGATGGTGAAGACAAGGTAGGAAGATCTTCAGGGGCTTAGTGTTAGGTTTATTTAAGGGGGGTTTGGGTTAGATTAGGGGTATGTGGGTGGTGGGTTGTAATGTTGGGGGGGGGTATTGTATTTATTCTTTTACAGGCAAAAGAGCTGAAATTCTTGGGGCATGCCCCGCAAAGGGCCCTGTTCAGGGCTGGTAAGGTAAAAGAGCTTGTAACTTTTTTAATTTAGAATAGGGTAGGGAATTTTTTATTTTGGGGGGCTTTGTTATTTTATTAGGGGGCTTAGAGTAGGTGTAATTAGTTTAAAATTGTTGTAATATTTTTCTTATGTTTGTAAATATTTTTTTATTTTTTGTAACTTAGTTCTTTTTTATTTTTTGTACTTTAGATAGTTTATTTAATTGTATTTATTTGTAGGAATTGTGTTTAATTTATTTATTGATAGTGTAGTGTTAGGTTAATTGTAGGTAATTGTAGGTAGTTTATTTAATTATTTTATTGATAGGGTAGTGTTAAGTTTAATTATATCTTAGGTTAGGATTTATTTTACAGGTAAATTTGTTATTATTTTAACTAGGTAACTATTAAATAGTTCTTAACTATTTAATAGCTATTGTACCTGGTTAAAATAAATACAAAGTTGCCTGTAAAATAAATATTAATCCTAAAATAGCTATAATATAATTATAATTTATATTGTAGCTATATTAGGATTTATTTTACAGGTAAGTATTTATCTTTAAATAGGAATAATTTATTTAATAAGAGTTAATTTATTTCGTTAGATGTAAATTATATTTAAGTTAGGGGGGTGTTAGTGTTAGGGTTAGACTTAGCTTTAGGGGTTAATCAATTTATTAGAATAGCGGTGATCTCCGCTCGGAAGATTAGGGGTTAATAATTGAAGGTAGGTGTCGGCGATGTTAGGGAGGGCAGATTAGGGGTTAATACTATTTATGATAGGGTTAGTGAGGCGGATTAGGGGTTAATAACTTTATTATAGTAGCGCTCAGGTCCGCTCGGCAGATTAGGGGTTAATAAGTGTAGGCAGGTGTCGACGACGTTGAGGGGGGCAGATTAGGGGTTAATAAATATAATATAGGGGTCGGCGATGTTAGGGCAGCAGATTAGGGGTACATAGGGAGAACGTAGGTTGCGGCGGTTTACGGAGCGGCAGATTAGGGGTTAAAAAAAATATGCAGGGGTCAGCGATAGCGGGGGCGGCAGATTAGGGGTTAATAAGTGTAAGGTTAGGGGTGTTTAGACTCGGGGTACATGTTAGAGTGTTAGGTGCAGACGTAGGAAGTGTTTCCCCATAGGAAACAATGGGGCTGCGTTAGGAGCTGAACGCTGCTTTTTTGCAGGTGTTAGGTTTTTTTTCAGCTCAAACAGCCCCATTGTTTCCTATGGGAGAATCGTGCACGAGCACGTTTTTGAGGCCGGCCGCGTCCGTAAGCAACTCTGGTATCGAGAGTTGCATTTGCGGTAAAAATGCTCTACGCTCCTTTTTTGGAGCCTAACGCAGCATTTGTTTGAACTCTGGATACCAGAGTTAATTTTATGGTGCGGCCAGAAAAAAGCCCGCGGAGCGTTAACAGCCCTTTTACCGCCGAACTCCAAATCTAGGCCTTAGAGAGAACAATGGAAAATTAACATGTTATTACTTAACTATCCTGCACCCCACTCAGAGCGTAATTTCTGCTGCTGGCTGGGTTAACCTAGACTCCAGTATAGAAACTTTCAGTATAGGCGGGGATACCACAGGCTAAATAAGCTATTTCAAATGTCGAAATAGGGGTAAAGGAGCTACTTGAAATCAATTTAATACAATCCAGCTGGTAAAATGGATCATTGGAAACAATTTAAAGGGGGGAACGTTTTCGGGTAAACTGTCCCTTTAATACACTCCAGCAGCTAAAGTGGATCATTGAGAACAAATTAAAAGGGAGAACGTTTTTGAGTAAACTGTCCCTTTAAAGGGACAGTATACACCAATTTTCATATAACTGCATGTAATTGACACTACTATAAAGAATAATATGCACAGATACTGATATAAAAATCCAGTATAAAACCGTTTAAAAACTTACTTAGAAGCTTCCAGTTTAGCTCTGTTTAAAAGGTTACTGGAACACCCACTTCAAGTGGGAAATTTCAGGCACTTCCCCCTCCGCCTTCCTTTGCATATGAAAAAGACCCTTTACACAAACAGCTGGAGTAGGTATACATCGGTATTCTCCTAAAAATTTGGGGCTTGGTTAGGAGTCTGAAAATCAGAGCAATGTTATTTTAAATTGGCAAAACTATCCATTTTAAAAAAACAACTAAAACTTCACGGGCTATATAAATAGATCATCTACAAAACATTTATGAAAAGAAAAAAACAGTGTATAAATTCCCTTTAAGGGATTTGTTTATACTTGCCTTCTGACTGCCCTAGTTTGGTCCTATAGCTTTTCTGTCTAGTGTCTGACATTAATAGCCATATTAGATGTGAAAAAAGGTTGACTTATATGTGTGTCTACACTTTTTCCATTAGATTATAGTATCTGAGCTTATCAGCATGGTACTTAATGATAAATAAAGTTTTAATAAGCAGCCAGGGCGGCTTTGCATTGAAAGTAAAAGACACCTATAGAGTAGATTGTATTTCAGTTGTAAACATAACAGCTGGCTGTAAAACTAAATGTTTTCATTGACTTTAATCTTAACAGTTAATCTAAACTTCCTTTTGTAAGGCATTATCTTATGTTGCTCTAGCTTTTATGCTGAAATTTGCATCTGTCTTCCTTTGCTTGCATCCTTGCACTCTGTCTAATAAAACAGTAATTGTAAGTTGTATACTTGAAAACTTAAAGGGACAGTACACTGTAAAATTGTTTTTCCATTAATGTATTTTAAATGACTTGTTATACCAACTGCAGAGTATAAAATATTTGAGAAATTCCATTTTCATGCTTATTTGTGTATATGAAGTAGCTGATTTTGTGCTTTGAAACCACAGCCTATTACAATGGGTTGAACTTAAAGGTGATATCAGATCTCATTATGTTATAACTTTGTGTAAACAGACTTGCTTCCTTATCTTTTATTTGGCTGGAACACCAAAGCTCAATACATAGAGAGAACAATGGAAAATGATCATTTTATTATCCTGCATCTCACTGAGAGTGTAATCTCTTCTGCTGACTGTGTATACTTAGGCTATTCAATAACCTATACTCCAGTATTAATTTGTTCAGTATAGGTGGCGATACCACAGGCTAAATCAGCTATTTCAAATGCTGAAATAGGAGTAAAGGAACTACTTGTAACCAATTTAATACACTCTAGCAGGTAAAAAGGATCATTGGGAATAATTTAAAGGGGAGAAATTTTTTGGGTGAACTGTCCCTTTAAAGGGACATAAACCACCTTGCAATCACAATACTTTGTAGCCTCCATATGAAGCTTTGCTACACTCCCTAGCAGCTCCTGGGACAAGCATCCTGACTGCAGTCAGTCAGCAGTTGATGTTTTTAAAGGATTACTTTCTGTTATAATTTTTAAGCCAAACAACTAACATATTAAAGTTAATAAACATTATATTAAAACCTACTGACCTATATTTTCTCCAAAACGAAGTTTCATAACATTATAAAAGTTATATCTTTTATTCCCCGATGATGTCACGTTATCCTGCCCACTATTTTCAGCACTGCATGTTCAAAATACTTAAACCAACGAAATTGTGTTTAAAGCGCCATTTTGAAACCTAGGTATTGTAAACGGATTGGTACAGAGCAAAGGATACCCACGGAGTGGGTTTGGAAAACAAATAAATTTGCAGACAAGATTTCTGATATACGGTAGAGATATGTTAATGAAATGCTATTGATAAAATGCGTATTTGGGGTAGTTAGTTAGTAACAGGCATAGAAAATATTTACTTACAGTGGCCCTTTAATATAAGAGCTGCTTGCCTGTCTGTTAAGATTGCATGGGGAGATCACGGGCACATGGAAGGGGAGGGGCCAAGTAGAGGGTTGTTTATTACAGCTGCTATTGTATGAATTGATGACTCCAAAATAATTAATAATGTTCTTTTTGCTAATTATATTTTTTGGCTTTAGAGTTAGATAAAAACAGTCAGACCGGAGCTAATGGCTTATCTCCCCTTATGTCCCAGCAAGTTACTTGATCCTGACCCTTCCCTTGGTCCCTCCCCTTCCATGTGATCCAGTCCGGTGCCCGCGATCTCCCCATGCGATCTTAACAGACAGGCAGCTCTTATATTAAAAACATAAACTGCTGACTGACTGCATACAAACCTGCTTCTGTTAGGATCGCATGGGGTGTGAGGAGATCGTGGGCACCGGACCGAATCGCTTGGAAGGGGAGGGGCTAAGGTGAGGGTCTGGATCAAGTAACTTGCTGGGACCCAAGGAGAGATGAGCCATTAGCTCTGGTCTGACTGTTTTTATCTAACTAACTCAAAGACAAGAGGAGCGAGCATACAACAAAAAATATAATTGGCTAAAAGAACATTATTAATCATTAATTGTCATTTGGAGTCAGTCAGCAATTCATTCAATATCAGCTGTAATAAACAAGTGGCAGCCAGCTACAGCTAATAATATCTATAACCACTAGCAGCTATTAAATGTGCTAGCGATCACTTCCAACATAAAGTTCTTGTCCCACAATGCCCTCTGTTTTTTCTGATCTACTCTAAAGCCAAGAGAAGCATTACCTTTTTCTTGCAATTTAGTGTTTAAATAAACCACCATATACATGGAAGGGTAAGGCATGGGGGTGAACAGTGTTCTGCTCTGAAAGCAAAGAGAAAAGGGGCAGTTACACATAGTGAAATCAGCAAACAGGAAAGGAAACCTACAGAAAACAAATATTGTTGTTGAGTGTTTTTTTGTTGTTTTCTTTCATGTAATTAGCAAGAGTCCATGAGCTAGTGACGTATGGGATATACATTCCTACCAGGAGGGGGAAAGTTTCCCAAACCTCAAAATGCCTATAAATACACCCCTCACCACACCCACAAATCAGTTTTACAAACTTTGCCTCCCATGGAGGTGGTGAAGTAAGTTTCTGCTAGATTCTACGTTGATATGCGCTCCGCAGCAGGTTGGAGCCCGGTTTTCCTCTCAGCGTGCAGTGAATGTCAGAGGGATGTGAAGAGAGTATTGCCTATTTGAATTCAATGATCTCCTTCTACGGGGTCTATTTCATAGGTTCTCTGTTTTCGGTCGTAGAGATTCATCTCTTACCTCCCTTTTCAGATCGACGATATACTCTTATATACCATTACCTCTACTGATTCTCGTTTCAGTACTGGTTTGGCTTTCTACTACATGTAGATGAGTGTCCTGGGGTAAGTAAGTCTTATTTTCTGTGACACTGACTCTAAGCTATGGTTGGGCACTTTTATATAAAGTTCTAAATATATGTATTTAAACATTTATTTGCCTTGATTCAGGATGTTCAACGTTCCTTATTTCAGACAGTCAGTTTCATATTTGGGATAATGCATATGAAGAAATCATTTTTTTCTTACCTTAAAATTTGACTTTTTTCCTGTGGGCTGTTAGGCTCGCGGGGGCTGAAAATGCTTCATTTTATTGCGTCATTCTTGGCGCGGACTTTCTTGGCACAAATTTTTTTTGTCATTTCCGGCGTCATACGTGTCGCCGGAAGTTGCGTCATTTTTTTGATGTTTTTGCGCCAAAAAATGTCGGCGTTACCGGATGTGGCGCCATTTTTTGCGCCAAATAATGTGGGCGGCTTTTTTGGCGCTAAAAAATTTGAGCGTCATTGTTGTCTCCACAATATTTAAGTCTCATTATTTATTGCTTCTGGTTGCTAGAAGCTTGTTCATTGTCATTTTTTTCCCATTCCTGAAACTGTCATTTAAGGAATTTGATGAATTTTTTTATATGTTGTTTTTTTCTATTACATATTGCAAGATGTCTCAGATTGTCCCTGAATCAGAAGCCACTTCTGGAAAAACGCTTAACTGAGTTTCAGTTCTACCACAGCTAAGTTCTTTTATTTTAAATGTTATAAATGTTTATCTTTAGCTATGGTTTGTAATAAGGTATTATGATATACTTTTACATGCAGAATCCATTAGTGTTTATGCTTTATATATTTCCATTCTTACATTTTATGTACAAGAAATATTTAGAAGATTTATAAGAAATATTTTCTGATTCTATTTTAAAGTCTTTGTCTGACTTTGTGCCTTCTAATAAAATTTTTAGGTCTTTTTCACTTCTTTTTTAATTATTGAAGTTTCAAATGACCAACAACATACTGATTTATCCTTCTCTGATGATGTTTTTTCTCTTTCAGAAATTTTCTTCATCAGATATTGACACTAACAGATCTACTTTTTTATTATTTTTTTATTATTAAAGTACATTTGTTCTTTGTTGAAAAGGTGTTGATTATTTTGGATATTAAGGTAACTAGTTCTTTAAGACTAGCTGACACTATTTCTGCCTATTTATTTCTTCTGTGTTTTCAGAGGTTTTCTTTCCAATTCCCCATTCTAGGGAATGGAATAGGCTGAGAATTTTCTTTTATTCCTTTTTCAAAGGTTTTAAACTATATTCTTTGCCAGCAGTTAAATTCAATTTGGAGGGTTCTCCAATTTATTGGGGCTATCTCTACTTCTACTAATTATGCTATTGTTTCTATAGCAAAATAGTATTTATTTTCCTTTAGACAGTTGTATCTTATTTATGGAAAATTATTTAGTTTCAGGTACTTTTCTTGGTCCTGTGATTTATTTGGATATTGCAATTGCTTCATTTTTTCTGTTTACTTTAAGATCAAGTATCAGATTATGATTTATTTTAGCATTGTTAAAGGACAACATTTACTAGACTAGGTGCTGTTGCATTTGTCATGTTGTTTTGCATTTATTGATTATGCAAGTCCTCTGTATTGACTGGTCCTTTAAACTGGACTATCATGCTAATAATTTCATTTGTGTCTTCATTTTATTGAATATTTTCGCAAATGAGGGTTAATCTATGTCTTTAGCTTTTTTAGCTAGAAGAATTTAGTTCTAAGATAATCAATTATTTGTTTTATAATTGGATTAAATTCTTAACTGTTACTCTGGGCTTCAAGATTGAGTTCTAAGACTAAAACTTTAAGTTTATACTAGTTTAGTTGTTCTTATTAAGGACGAATTCCTGAGTTCTTTCCCAAGTAACATGTTTGTAATTGGGGTTGAAATCAGCTCCCTAATATTGCGATGTACATGCCGTATTCCAGCTTGGCTGGTAAGAGGCAGGTTAAGACTTCTTTGAAATTTATTTGGTTCTATTTTGTCCAAATCTTTGATTTTATTCCAGTAAGGCTAACACTTTCTTTAAGTGTGTTTCTGTCCTATATATTTTGGGTACTGTTGAAGCATGGCTGGGCACCCATGGGGTTCAAGCGCTGCTCAGACCTGGAATCTTCTGGGGTATTTCTTCCAGTTCCTTTTTTAGGAACCGGGTTTGGAGTTTTATTCAAACTATTTTGCCTTTTTATGGTCATTGATAGCATTATTTGTTTTCATTAGATACAATAAATGCATATTTTCATTTTTCTGTTTTCATTCAGATTATTTTCTGAGGATGCGGAATCTCATATGATTCACTTGCTCTTCAGGACATAGTTAGAGGATCTTTTTTTCGAAAGCTCTTGATTCCTCACACAAGGGTCACCTTTTTTAGGTTTCCAGAAAGTTTGTGTCACTGTCTTTGTCTCTATCAGACAAGGGATAATTCTATTGGGTTCCGTCTGTCGGTACCTTTAGTCTCTATTATTTCCTTCAGTTGCTATATATGCATAGAAGTTTTAGGTCTTATGGCCACGGCATTGGATTCAATTCCCTTTGCTCATTTTCACTAGAAAGAACCTTTCCAGTCTTTTATGAGTGTTGTTTCTTCTAGAATATGGTTGGAGGATCAATTTACCAAAAAGTTTGTTGATTCCTCAGACAAGGGTAACCTTTTTAGGTTTCCTGATAGATTCAGTGTCCTTGACTCTGTCTCTGACGGACAAGAGACGTCTGAAATTGGTTTCAGCTTGTCGAAACCTTCAGTCTCAATCTTTCCCTTCGGTAGCCTTATGCATGGAAATTCTAGGTCTTATGACTGCTGCATTGGACGCGGTTCCCTTTGCTCGTTTTCACATGCGACCTCTTCAGCTCTGTATGCTGAACCAGTGGTGCAGGGATTATACAAAGATATCTCAATTAATATATTTAAAACTGATTGTTCGACACTTTCTGACATGGTGGACAGACCACCATCGTTTAATTCAGGGGGCTTCTTTTGTTCTTCCAACCTGGACTGAGATTTCAACAGATGCAAGTCTGACAGGTTGGGGAGCTGTTTGGGGGTCTCTGACAGCACAAGGGGTTTGGGAATCTCAGGAGGTGAGATTACTCCGTGCAATTTTCAGAGCTCTTCAGTCATGGCCTCTTCTAAAGAGAGAGTCGTTCATTTGTTTTCAGACGGACAATGTCACAACTGTGGCATATGTCAATCATCAAGGAGGGACTCACAGTCCTCTGGCTATGAAAGAAGTATCTCGAATTCTGGTTTGGGCGGAATCCAGCTCCTGTCTAATTTCTGCGGTTCATATCCCAGGTATAGACAATTGGGAAGCGGATTATCTCAGTCACCAAACGTTACATTCGGGCGAATTTTCTCTTCACCCAGAGGTATTTCTTCAGATTGTTCAAATGTGGGGACTTCCAGAAATAGATCTGTTGGCTTCTCATCTAAACAAGAAGCTTCCCAGGTATCTGTCCAGATCCAGGGATCCTCAGGTGGAGGCAGTGGATGCATTGTCACTTCCTTGGAAGTATCATCCTGCCTATATCTTTCCACCTCTAGTTCTTCTTCCAAGAGTAATTTCCAAGATTCTAAGGGGTGCTCGTCTGTTCTGCTGGTGGCTCCAGCATGGCCTCACAGGTTTTGGTATGCGGATCTTGTCCGGATGGCCACTTGCCAACCATGGACTCTTCCGTTAAGACCAGACCTTCTATCACAAGGTCCTTTTTTCCATCAGGATCTCAAATCCTTAAATTTGAAGGTATAGAGATTGAACGCTTGATTCTCAGTCATAGAGGTTTCTCTGACTCTCTGATTAATACTATGTTACAGGCTCGTAAATCTGTATCTAGGAAGATATATTATCGAGTCTGGAAGGTTTACATTTCTTGGTGTTTTTCTCATCATTTTTCTTGGCATTCTTTTAGAATTCCTAGAATTTTACAGTTTCTTCAGGATGGTTTGGATAAAGGTTTGTCTGCAAGTTCCTTGAAGGACAAATCTCTGCTCTTTCTGTTCTTTTTCACAGAAAGATTACTAGTCTTCCTGTTATTCATTGTTTTGTACAAGCTTTGGTTCGTATAAAATCTGTTATTAATTCAATTTCTCCTCCTTGGATTTTGAATTTGGTTCTGGGTGCTCTTCAAGCTCCTCCGTTTGAACCTATGCATTCGCTGGACATTAAATTACTTTCTTGGAAAGTTTTGTTTCTTTTGGACATCTCTTCTGCTAGAAGAGTTTCTGATTTATCTGCTCTTTCTTGTGAGTCTCCTTTTCTGATTTTTCATCAGGATAAGGCGGTGTTGCGAACTTCTTTTCAATTTTTACCTAAGGTTGTGAATTCTAACAACATTAATAGAGAAATTGTGGTTCCTTCATTGTGTCCTAATCCTAAGAATTCTAAGGAAAGATCGTTGCATTCTTTGGATGTAGTTAGAGCTTTGAAATATTATGTTGAAGCTACTAAAATTTTCCGAAAGACTTCTAGTCTATTTTGTTATCTTTTCCGGTTCTAGGAAAGGTCAGAAGGCCTCTGCCATTTCTTTGGCGTCTTGGTTAAAGTCTTTGATTCATCATGCTTATGTCGAGTCGGGTAAAACTCCGCCTCAAAGGATTACAGCTCATTCTACTAGGTCAGTTTCTACTTCCTGGGCGTTTAGGAACGAAGCTTCGATTGATCAGATTTGCAAAGCAGCAACTTGGTCTTCTTTGCATACTTTTACTAAATTCTACCATTTTGATGTGTTTTCTTCTTCTGAAGCAGTTTTTGGTAGAAAAGTACTTCAGGCAGCTGTTTCAGGTTGACTCTTCTGCTTATAATTTCAGTTTTTTTCATTATAAGATTTAAACTTTATTTTGGGTGTGGATTATTTTCAGCGGAATTGGCTGTCTTTATTTTATCCCTCCCTCTCTAGTGACTCTTGCGTGGAAGGTCCACATCTTGGGTATTCATTATCCCATACGTCACTAGCTCATGGACTCTTGCTAATTACATGAAAGAAAACATAATTTATGTAAGAACTTACCTGATAAATTCATTTCTTTCATATTAGCAAGAGTCCATGAGGCCGACCCTTTTTTGTGGTGGTTATGATTTTTTTGTATAAAGCACAATTATTCCAATTCCTTATTTTTTATGCTTTCGCACTTTTGTCTTATCACCCCACTTCTTGGCTATGCGTTAAACTGATTTGTGGGTGTGGTGAGGGGTGTATTTATAGGCATTTTGAGGTTTGGGAAATTTTGCCCCTCCTGGTAGGAATGTATATCCCATACGTCACTAGCTCATGGACTCTTGCTAATATGAAAGAAATGAATTTATCAGGTAAGTTCTTACATAAATTATGTTTTTTTATTGTTTTTTTTTTACTGATTATTCGATTAATCTAAAAAATAATTGACCAACTAATCGATTATGAAAATAATCGTTAGTTGCAGCCCTAGAGGCCTACTTATTAAGCCGTCAACTGTTCTGCATTCAACGGCACCAATACGCTCGCCTGACATCGCCTAACATCGCGGCCGCGGACTTGAATACGCTCTCCATATTTAACAAAAAAGCTGTCAAAAAGCTGCGCACCAAGTACGGGGCGATGAGCAGTGGACTGTTGTTAATTAACACTCATCGATCTCGCTGCTATTCGACTTTTTCACAGCTTTATTTGTATACTGTCACTAAACACCACCACTATACTAAACTGTTTAACCCCTATCCCGCCGCTCCCGGAGCCCACCGCCACTCTAATAAAGTTATTAACCCCTATTCTGCCGCTCCCAGAGCCCACCGCCACCTACATTATGTTATTAACCCCTATCCCGCCGCTCCCGGAGCCCACCGCAACTAAATAAAGTTATTAACCCCTAAACCGGCAGCCCCCCACATTGCCATAAACTAAATGAACCTATTATCCCCTAAACCTAACAACCCGCTAACTTTATATTAAATATTAACTCATCCCTATCTTATTAAAATTTAAACTTACCTTTAAAATTAAATTAAACTATATTAAACTATTAATTAACCTACCCTAACTATTATACTAAAATTACATTAAACTAACAATTAAATATATTATATATTTAAAAACCTAACCCTACTCAAATAATTTAATTCTACAATTAAAAATTACAGTTACAAAAAACTACAAACACTAAGTTACAAAAAAAATAAACACTAAGTTACACAAAATAAAAAAGAAATTATCAAAGATTTAAACTAATTATACCTAAGCTAAGAGCCCTATGAAAATAAAAAAGCCCCCCAAAATAAAATAACCCTAACCTACAATAAACTACAATTAACCCTTAAAAGGGCCTTTTGTGGGGCATTGCCCCAAAGAAATCAGCTCTTTTACCCGTAAATAAAAAATACAAATACCCCCCCAACAGTAAAAGCCACCATCCACACAACCAACCCCCCAAATAAAAACCTAACTAAAAAAACCTAAGCTCCCCATTGCCCTGAAAAGGGCATTTAGATGGGCATTACCCTTAACCCTTTGGCTGCTAAGCCATTTCCCACATGGGTGCTAATATTTTCTTTTGATTTTTTTTATTTTTGAAATTTTTGAAATGTATTTTTTACAGACCCCCAATACTTACACTATTGGAAAGGTTAGGTGATTACCTTTCCAACAGTGGGTCTTGGGGGTCTCTAGCTGCTTAGATGCCTGAGATACAGGCTTCTAAGCAGCATGCCCCCTCCTCCTATACTTAACATTGTTAAGTATAAATAAAGTTGTGCGGTGACGTCATCATGTAATTGCGCGTGACGTCACCGCGCATCACGCTGTCACTCTACAGGCACGATCGCCGGGGTAGCAGCAGTAAGGAGCCCCCATATCTCCCTCAAGGTGGGAGAGTGCTCACCTCAAAGGGTTAAAAGGGCATTTAGCTCTATTGCAGCCCAAACCCTAATCTAAAACTAAAACCCACCCAATAAACCCTTAAAAAATCCTAACACTAACCCTTGAAAATCGACTTACAGTTTTGAAGATCCGACATCCATCCTCCAAGAAGCCGGCAGAAGTCCTCATCCAAGCGGCCGAAGTCTTCATCCAAGCCTGCAGAAGTCTTCACCCAGACAGCATCTTCTATCTTCATCCATCCGGCGCGGAGCGGTTCCATCTTCCAGACATCCGACGCGGAGCATCCTCTTCTTATGACGTCTTCTTCCCGAATGAAGGTTCCTTTAATTGATGTCATCCCAGATGGCGTCTCTTAGATTGCGATTGGCTGATAGAATTCTATCAGCCAATCGGAATTAAGGTTGAAAAAATCTTATTAGCTGTTGCAATCAGCCAATAGGATTGAGCTTGCATTCTATTGGCTGAGTGGAATAGCCAATAGAATGCAAGCTCAATCCTATTGGCTGAATGCAACAGCCAATAGTTTTTTTCCAACCTCAATTCCGATGGGCTGATAGAATTCTATCAGCCAATCGGAATCTAAGGGACGCCATCTTGGATGACGTCATTTAAAGGAACCTTCATTCGGGAAGAAGACATTGTAAGAAGAGGATGCTCCGCGTCGGATGTCTGGAAGATGGAGCTGCTCCGCGCCGATGGATGAAGATAGCAGATGCCGTCTGGGTGAAGACTTCTGCGCGCTTGGATGAAGAATTCGGCCGCTTGGATGAAGACTTCTGCCGGCTGCTTGGAGAATGGATGTCGGATCTTCAAAACTGTAAGTTGATCTTCAGGGGTTAGTGTTAGGATTTTTTAAGGGTTTATTGGGTGGGTTTTAGTTTTAGATTAGGGTTTGGGCTGCAATAGAGCTAAATGCCCTTTTAAGGGCAATGCCCATCCTTTTCAGGGCAATGGGGATCTTAGTTTTTTTTAGATTAGGTTTTACTTGGGGTGTTGGTTGTGTGGGTGGTGGGTTTTACTGTTGGGGGGTATTTGTATTTTTTTTTTACAGGTAAAATAGCTGATTTCTTTGGGACAATACCCCGCAAAAGGCCCTTTTAAGGGCTATTTGTAGTTTATTGTAGTTTAGGGTTTTTTTATTTTGCGGGGATTTTTTATTCTCATAGGGCTCTTAGATTAGGTGTAATTAGTTTAAATCTTTGATAATTTCTTTTTTATTTTGTGTAACTTAGTGTTTATTTTTTTTGGAACTTAGTGTTTGTTATTTTTTGTAACTTAGTTGTTGTTTTTTTGTAACTTTAATTGTAGAATTAAATTATTTGAGTAGGGTTAGGTTTTTAAATATATATTTAATTTAATTGTTAGTTTAATGTAATTTTAGTATAATAGTTAGGGTAGATTAATTAATAGTTTAATATAGTTTAATTTAATTTTAGTATAATAGTTAGGGTAGATTATTAGTTTAATGTAGTTTAATGTAATTTTAAAGGTAAGTTTAAATTTATTATAAGATAGGGATGAGTTAATATCTAATATAAAGTTAGCTAGTTGTTAGGTTTAGGGGTTAATAGTTTAATTTAGTTTATGGCGATGTGGGGGGCTGGCGGGTTAGGGGTTAAAATACATTTATTTAGTTACGGTGGGCTCCGGGAGCGCCGGGATAGGGGTTAATAACTTTATGTAGGTGGTGTCGGGGCGGCAGAATAGGGGTTAATAACATAATGTAGGTGGCGGCAGATTAGGGGTGTTTAGACTCGGAGTACATGTTAGGGTGTTAGGTGTAAACATAACTTTTATTCTCCCATAGGAATCAATAGGATATCGGGCAGCAGCGAACATAAGCTTTCGCTGCTTTCAGACTCCCATTGATTCCTATGGCATCCGCTGCCTCTAGGGCAGCGGATTGAAAACCAGGTACACTGGGCTGTAATAGTGGCGAGCGTACCTGGTAGAAGTTTGTTAACTAGCAAAAGTAGTCAGATAGTGCCGAATTTGCATTCGGAACATCTGTAGTGACGTAAGCATCGATCTGTGTCGGACTGAGACCGGCGGATCGTATGTTACGTCACAAATTTCTACTTTTGCCGATCTGTAGGCATTGATAAATGAGGCGAATCAAGCTTGCCACAATTACACTGTGGAATTCTAGCGTATTTGTGGTTGACGGCTTGATAAATAGGCCTCCTAGTCTCTTTACAGTGGAGTGTGAATACTTAGGACATTTGAGGTAAAATACCTTTTTACATAGAGATGTTCAGATGATATTTTCTAGTCAGCTTTTTACAGCTTTTCTGCATCACTTTCATGTTTGTTTTTCATGTCCCTTTAAAGGTTCCTGAGTATGAACTAGACCTTTCATGCTTGTTTATATATAGTCTATCTTGGTATATGCAGAGGTGCTTATGAAAGCATGAATGGTTTCCATGTCAAGGCAGTATAGTGAACATTACTGATTTGTTAAGAATGTTGGGTCTTTGTCAATGAAATGTTTACATACTTTACTTGTACTGACTGTAGATGTGCACAGTTAATAGTAAGCATGCTCATGCTCGCTACTACAGAATAATACTATGCCTGCAGTGTGCATTTCCAGTAGTGACCTCTGGTGCTCTGCATACCCTCTACAGTTGCAGGGACAAAAAGGCAGGCAGTAAGGGGACAAAATTCATATTTTCATGTCGGGTTAGCGCACTTGAGAACATGCAATCCCGTTTGCGCACAATTAGGGTGTTTTACTTTTTTGCTCCATTGACTTTTATGGGGGAGTAAGTTATCACGCACACAATATTCTTAGTCCATCTTTTTACGCGCTGAGTTAGCACTCGAGTGGGAGTATTATATACCGCTAATCTGTCCCGTAATCTTGTGAGACTTCAACACACTAAGATTTGCAGTTGCACAGATCCTATTGTGTTGCAGGTTCATAAGAATAAATTTGGCTCTGAAAATAGCTGAACAGAATGAGCAGCCACATTCTTCGGCATTTGGAGGTATCTGAAACCTCAGAGTGCACAAATATACTATCAACTAGGGATGCACATTTGTTTTGTTCCAAATGTCAATTCATAACGAAAATGTCAATATTTGAAATGAATATCCGAATGAATGCACTTAACTAATTTAAAGAATAACGAATATAATTCATGAATATATTTCTTATTCTTTATATATGGTGTATTACTTTTCTGTAGAGCACTGGGGAGCTGCGCTAAACCTCTTCTTCTTCATAGACTCAGCGTTGTGGATCCTTTCTTCTTTAGCGCAGGTGGGGAGCTTGCTAATCTAACCTTCTTTACAGAGTCCTGGGATGCGCTAATAAGAGAATAAGCGCAACTCCCCAGAGCGCTACAGATAAGTATCAAGAAAGATAACATTTATATGTTCGTTTTAACAAAAACACTTGTAAATATTAACAAATATTCAGTATTTGTTTAGCCTTAAATGAACTGAATATCGAATAGTGCAGTACACAAATATTTTTCAGAATATTAATTCCCGAATGATTTATCTAAAACAAATTATTCAGTGCTGCACAAGTCTACTAGCGACCCTGCATCTCTATTGGCTAGGGTTGCCAGGTGTCCGGTATTAGACCGGACAGTCCGGTATTCTAGAAATTTGTCCGGTAAAGTCTATTGAAGAAAACCGGACCAAATTTCAATAGCTGTTTAACTTTCTAGTTGTTTTTTTTAAATCCTAATCAGCAGTGATCCATGAGCCTAAGGCTTAGGCTAAGCACAGCAGCTTTGCTTTGTGTGTGCCATGCTCCTCCTGACTATTTTGTGGCCTGTTATTGGTAAAGTGACGTGACAGCTAGGTGGGTCAGGTGGTTTGCGGTGCTGGCCGGGGTAGCGTCAAGCATAATCTGACAGTGTCAGTGAGTGATACACGTCACTTGCTCAAGTGACGCAACTTTGTAGACCCGGGCGGCGCGCACATCCTTTTTGAACTTAGGGAGAGCGGAGAGACTGTGTGCCACTGCCACTCAGACTTTGCAATAAAGACTGCCTGTGCCAGCGCCAGAGGTACCCAGGTATTTAAGGGGGGATGATCAAGTACATCATTGTACATGATGCATCTTAGGTTATTTTTAGAGCTTGGGCAGGCAGATGATTGATGTGAGTGGACAGTATTTATTATAGTTATGAGAATCCACCATTGTTGCATTGAAGGTGCAATACATTTTCCAAATATCTGTTAATCTTTTCGATCTGAAGAATATTGCAGAATTTGCAGCCCTCTCTGTTAGGCAAGGACTGAAATTTACTGTCTCTCTACCACATGAGAACTTACCATATGAATCCACATTCATTTTGTTTGCAGACTTTTTAAGAATTTCTACTTATCTATTTCCTATTTTAGCATGGCCTATTTTTTAATTACATTTTATTTTCTATTTATTATTCCCTTAAAACTTTATTAAAACTACCTTTGTAGTCAGGTATTAAATTATAATGCAACAATAACAATGCCATTAAAAGCCCTGGTGAATGGGGAATGTACACTGAAAAATATTCTTTTGTATGTACTAATAATACATATCATCTGATAACATCATAGGCATTTTTCCATATTATGCACTAATATACAGTACATATCTGATAACATCACTTGTATTTTATAATATATTTAGGATGTATTACTCAGTCTCTGTCCTAGAGTAAAATACTGTTGCAAACCCATCTGTTTAATGTAAAATAATAAACCGTAAACTTAATGAGATGTAAAGATCAAAATTAACCTTTCATGATTCAGATTAGAGCACGCATTCTCAAGAGACTTTTTAGTTTTTTAGTTGACTTTTATTACAATTTTTGTTGTTCTGTAGTGCATTGCTGACGCAAGCCTACCTAGGTATGCTTTTCAGGAAATAATACTAAGATAACAAGGCAGACTCGAGTATAGAAGAGAATTGGAAAGTTGTTTGAAATTGCTGCTTTATCTGAATTATGAAAGTTTAATTTTCACTTTACTGTCCCTTTAATGTGATTTGTGTGTTGATCTAAAAATATTTATTTATTAATAAAGCAACATGAAACACAAAATTAAACTTCAAAGATTCTGATCAGAGCATTCAATTTTAAACAACTTTCCAGCTTACCTCTGTTTCAAAATTTTGTTTTGTTCTATTGGTATCCTTTGTTGAAAAGCATATTTTGGTATGTTCAGGAGCAGCAATAACTACTGAGAGCTAGCTGGTGGCTGCACATATTTGCCTCTTGTTATTGACTTATCTGATGTGATTAGCTAGCTCCCAGTAGTACATTGCTGCTCCTTCATCAACATATAAAAATGTATCTAATAAAATGTTATAATATGGATATTCCCTTACTTTTCAATCTTGTACATTTTTAAACATCATCCGAAAACAGCAGGTACAGCATAACACAGCTTAATTTTAATTCAACCAATCATTGAGCGATAATCAATGAGCAACTTGCATAATTTCTTTATGCAGGTTTGCTCTTTATTGCATGCGCATTCCTTCTTTTCTTCGCGGTATGCACATTTTTATACTCTTTATTATGTTATTATACAGTGCTGATCACAGTACTTTTTTCTACAAACACTAAGCACAGCTTTGTTACCCTAAAAGCCACTAGCCTTTGTCACTGCGCTTTAAACCCCGCCCCCCCCCCCCCCCCCGGTTATCTGTTTGGCTGTCCAGTATTTTTTTTGAAGGACAGCTGGCAACCCTACTATTGGCTAGATTTCTGAAAGCCCTACGGCTGCAAGTTCTCTCAAGAACTTGCTCGCCGTAATTTATCAAGCAGCGGTCACCAGACCACCGCTTCCCTAACCTCTTCGCCACCTCTAAAGTGACCAAATTCAATCTCCTCGGTCTAGTCAGACCGAGGAGATTGACAGCTCCTGCCCGCGCTTGATTGTCTGTGCGCGGGCAGAGGGCGGGATTGCACGCGAGCGAAAAATTGCGCTCGTGTGCAATGGCGAATACCTGTGGGTAATTTCACCCCGCCACAGGCGAGCTGAGGCGTACAGGGGCGCGTATACGCGCCCCTGTCCGCCTCAGCTTTAATAAATCTAACCCTATGTTTTAACCCCTTGCAAAGGTAAACAGCGACACTCCTCCTTCAGAATAATATTTTTTTCTTTTTTCAGCACAGGAACGTACATGTCTTCTACACAAAAACAAGTCTCCTTTTGTTACGTTTTTGAATGTGAGAATAACACAAGCGTGTGTGTGTGTGGGGTGGGAGTTGGACATAAAGGTGAAAGATGAATATCACATGTAGAAGTAGCTGAACAAGATATCCCTGAAAATCAGTTTGGAAACCTTTTAGTTGTTCTCAGTTCACCATGACAACCATAGCTGTTTTGTTTACTTTGTATTTATACTAAAACAATTGAAATTAGTTATTTCTGGGACTCTGTAAAGCTCCCCTTTCATATGGAAATATCTTACCTTTCCTGATAAGACTGTAACGAGTGGGTGTGTGCAGTTTATAAAAAGCAAAAGATTTGGCTATCAGTAGCTACAGAATTAAAACATCTTTAGCTGGGTGATAAGACACAATTGCATTTGTATCTTTTCTGCAATGAATAATAAAGAAAGGGGATGGGTGATGTGATATCATTCCGCTGTTAAAGGGATATTAAAGGGACTGCTAAATGTTCTTCCCACGAATATGTTTTCAATGATCAATTTTACTTGCTGGAAAATGACAATTTAATCCAATGGTCAGTATAACCAACTTAAAGTGATTTAAATTATGGTTTTCATTTGTAGAATAATTACTTTTCATATTACTTTTAAATAAATAAAAAAAAACTTTTTTTTTTTTTAATTATTGATTTTTATTCACAATGCTGGGTTGTAACAAATTTTTTACAAATATGTCATTTACCTTAAAATGATGGTACATTTAAAGGGATCGAAGGGTCAAAACTGAAATGTGCATATTGAAATAGAAGCATTTTTGCAATATTCTTCTATAAAAGGATAGAAACCTAATATGTTCTAGGACATAAAGGAAACAAGTCTGTGGTGCCTCTTTCATCTTAATATAATCTCAGTACCAGGCTAATTTATACAATTGAAATGCAGGTATTACCAGTGTAAAAAAATGCTACTCTGTAGCTATTATAGGGGAACAGTATCCAATTTCCGCTATTGGCTAAATTATAATAACAATGTTACTTTTATTATTATTATTATTATCAGTTATTTGTAGAGCGCAAACAGATTCCTCAGCACTATAAACATAGGCGGAATACAAGGAAACATTTATAGGGATCAGACAGGTAGAGGGCCCTGTCAAGAGCCGCACTGTTGTAGTCAGCTCTAAAGAAGGTGGTCTACAAACAGCATGGCTCTTAGGCTTACATGCTAAGGGGGTTCAAGGGGATAGTAATGGAGAAGAGGAAACGGTATAAAGAAAGGTTAGTGTAGGTTGTATGCATTCCTGAATAGTAGAGTCTTTAGGGAGTGCTTGAAGTTTTCAAAACTAGGGGAGAGTCTTGTGGAGCAAGGCAGAGAGTTCCACTAGATGGGAGCCAGTCTGGAGAAGTTCTGTAAGTGGGAGTGTGAGGAGGTAACAAGAGAGGAGGAGAGGAGGAGGTCATGAGCTGAGTGAAGGGGACGAGAGGGAGAGTATCTAGAGACAAGGTCTGAGATATAGGGGGGGGAGCAGTGCAGTTGAGGGCTTTGTATGTCAGAGTGAGAATTTGTGTTTAATCCTGGAGGCAAGAGGAAGCCAGTGAAGGGATTGGCAGAGAGGTGCAGCAGATTAAGAGCGACATGTAAGGAAGATGAGCCTTGCAGAGCATTCATTATGGATTGTAAAGGAGCTAGGTGGCAGCTGGGGAGACCAGAGAGGACAGAGTTGCAGTAATCGAGGCGGGAAAGGATGAGAGAGTGGATTAAAATCTTAGCTGTGTCTTGTGTAAGGAAATGTCTAATTTTAGAGATGTTTTTAAGCTGGAAGCGGCAGGATTTAGCCAAGGACTGAATGTGAGGAGTGAAAGAAAGATCTGAGTCAATTGTGACCCCAAGACATCGGGAATGCGGGGTAGGTGTAATGATGGAGTTGTCGACAGTTATAGAAAGATTGGGGTGGAGATTTTTGAAGAAGGAGGGAAAATAAGGAGCTCAGTTTTGGAGAGATTTAGCTTGAGGTAGTGAGAGGACATCCAGGAAGAGATGTGAGAAAGACAGTTAGTGACACGGGTTAGCAAGGAAGGAGATAGGTCTAGTTAAGAGAAGTAGATTTGTGTGTTGTCTGCATACAAATGATATTGGAACCCGTAGGACTTTATTAGGGGGCCTAATGATAATGTGTAGATTGAGAAGAGAAGGGGACCGAGGACAGAGCCTTGTGGTACCCCAACAGAAAGTGGTGACGGGGCAGAGGAGGCCCCAGAGAAGGCTACAATAAAGGTACGGTTTGACAGCTAGGAAGAGAACCACGTGAGGGCTGTGTCACAAATGCCGAAGGATTTAAGGGTTTGGAGCAAAAGAGGGTGGTCAACAGTGTTAAGGCTGCAGAAAGATCAAGGAGGATAAGCAAAGAAAAGTGGCCTTTTGATTTTGCTGTAAGTAGGTTGTTGGTAACCTTAATGATTGCTGTCTCTGTGGAGTGATGGGGCCGAAATCCAGATTGCAGTGGGTCGAGGAGGGAGTTTAATGTAAGGAAATAGGATAGGCGTGCATATACTAGCTTTTTGAAAAGCTTTGAGGCAAGAGGGAGTATGGAAATAGGGCGGTATTTGGATGGGGAGGTTGGATCAAGAGAAGGTTATTTGAGGATAGGTGTGACCAGTGCATGTTTTAAAGATGAGGGAAATATACCGGTGCTGAGGGAGAGGTTGAAAATGTGTGTGAGTATAGGGGTAAGGGTAGAAGAGAGGGAGGGGAGCCGCTTTGAGGGAATAGGGTCAAGAGGACAGGTAGTGAGGTGGGAGCTCAGTATAAGTGCCGAAATTTCTTCCTCAGTAACAGGGGAGAAAGAGCTAAATTTATGGCTATGTGGGTTGTGGTTGATTGGCAAAGTCTTGCTCTGACAAAGAAGTTGTATTAGGGGGTGGGGGTGGAGTTGAGAAGTAATGTTGCTTATAGAGATTAAGGGCAGAATAGTAGGAATTCAAAATTAACTTGTAATGCAGTACGGGGACATTTGCGTAGGTACCGTGTCAGAGGAGTATGCCAGGGCTGAGGATGAGTGTATGATTTTCTGTAAAATTCTGCGTAGGTACCGTGTCAGAGGAGTATGCCAGGGCTGAGGATGAGTGTGTGATTTTCTGTAAAATTGTAATGTGGATTCTATTCTGTTGTACTAATATAAGGAAACAGGTTCTGTTAAATCCCAATGCAGGTAGATCAGTATTATTCTCTTGCACTAATACAGGCGGCCCTCAGTTTACGCCGAGGTTAGGTTGCAGTAGGAATGGTTGTAAATCGAAACCGTTTTAAATTGAAACTCAGTTTATAATGTAAGTCAATGGGAAGTGAGGGAGTTAGGTTCCAGGCCCCTCTCAAAACTGACATAAGTAACACCTAATACATTATTTTTAAAGCTTTTAAATGAAGACTTTAGATGCTAAACAGCATTATAAACCTAATATTATAGATTGTATCATCATCAAACTAAGTTTAATGAACAAAAACATTTGCCAACAGCACCTAATAAAATAATCACACAACAGACTGCAACATAATCAAACTAAGTTTAATGAACAAAACTTTTTTTTTCCTTGCATTTTTCTGCAATCAGTTCTCTGCATTGTTAGCATGTTAGATAATATTAGTTCTGCACCTATTCTATGCATTTCAATCTGCAGTGATTAATAGGCAGTCAGGCACCTTCACCTCAAGCAGCTGGACAGGAAGATAATAGGGAAGTGGCTGCTCGATAGCTAATGTCTGTTCTGTATTCACAGATCAATTTCAGACCTGTTAAGTTGCATAACTTTGCTGCAAAACAAGCGGACAGCTCCACCTACTGGCTATTTTAATTGCTGCACATGACTGAAAAAAAAGGTTGTTATTCTGAAACGGCGCAAATTGAACAGGCGTAAACCGAGGGCCACCTGTATAGGGAAATTAAGGATTTAATTACTTTCGCCACTTGGCTAAATTCACATCAAAGTCAGGCTTCAAAGCTCTACTGATATTACATTTCTAGGTGCAGTATCATAAAAAGCGATGTCGCTAAATTTATTCAGTGCTTATATTGCACCAAAGTTAGAAAATGTGTTACACATAAAAATCATAAAAACATTCAAATACATAGACATATGCTCATAATATAAGCATCTAAAATTTCACATCACCAAAGATATGAATATTAAGTTGAAAGTCCAATGGAGTCCATTAATTTCCAAGTTTTTACAAAAGGTCCAAATGATCCTGTAAATTGACAAAGCGACAAGGATTCCTTGTCAGAGTATGGCAAAGTTTTGTAGTTACGGTGCTTTTAACTACTTACACCATAAGTTGATGATAGCTGGTTCGTTCCGAGGTTTTTTTTGGTCCTTTCTATCTGTTACTTGTGTCCTCCATTAGCGGGTCGTTTATTCAGTCGTTTGCCGCTTGTGTAGTGGATCACGGTCAAACTACGGATGCCTCTAAGGGTCTTAAGCAGATCGACGTGTTTCGGCTGCAAGCCTTTCTCAAACTCTCTCAAACCTGTTTCCTTATATTAGTACAACAGAATAGCATCCACATTAGGATTTTATGGAATAAATTCAAAGTAACATTGTTATTATAAATTAGCCAATAACGGAAATTGGATACTGTTCCCCTATAATAGCTACAGAGTAGCAATTTTTTACACGGGTTATACCTGCATTTGAATTGTATAAATAAGCCTGGTACTGAGAGTATATTAAGCCGAAAACGGCGCCACAGACTTATTTTCTTTATGTCCTAGGACATATTAGGTTTCTATCCTTTGATGTAACTACTTTGGGGTAATTAAGAGGAGAAATACCCTATCTGGGGGCTTTATGCAGGTATTTATCTAGCACTGTAACACAGTCCTACCCTCTCTGAATATTCTTCCATAAGCAGATATGCTTCTAGTAAAATATATTTCTGTTTTTCAGTGGCATATGCACATATCCTGTGGGGGACTGTGCACCAGTATTCAAATACTATGCTTGCTCAGAGAGGTGGTTGTGGTGTGTATTGCATCTGAAAACATAATTTGTGTCATATAAGCTAATGCTAGCCTTCTGAGAAGGTGTGGTGTCTGAATGCCGGTGCATGGACCCTTACATATGTGCGTATGCTGCAAAAAACCTGTAATAACCTTTCTTGGAAGCATTTTTGCTAATGGAATTATATCACAAAAATGCTTCTATTTCAAATTGAAATATACCTATGTACATTTCATTTTTGACCTTTCTATCCCTTAATCAATTTGAAATACTTTTCTTACACCTATATCACCTCAATACTAAAATCTATTTAAAAATAAAAACATGAAATACTGGTGAATTATGGAGTTGTTGAGAAATGAGATTTTGATTTTAAAACCTCCAAGGTACAAACATTTTTTATTAAATGCTTCTCTTATGCTTGTTAGCACGGTTCAAACCCTTAAAAACATATTTGAATTTAATCAAAAACATAGATCAGTGATGTAGAAAAACCACACCAGCACAGTAAGGGAATTCAGCACTCGTCTGAAAAGCACACATCAAGAGAGAACAATAGATATTAGCAAAAAAATGCCTTTCTTAAATCTCTGTTGCCATAGTAACCTCATACATAGCAGGAAATAACCACTAAAACATACAGTAGCACATAAGCCTAAGAAAGTTTTTAAAAGGTTTCTATTCTGGATGTTCAGATCAGTATCTGTGCATGTTCTTCTTTATAGTAGTGTCTATTACATGCAGTTATATGAAAATTGGTGTACTGTTGTCCCTTTAAGATTTGAAAGCCATTATTACAACTAAATTTAATTTCAAACTTTAAAATCACTCTGAGTCTGTGCCGATTCCAAAGTTCCACCTCCCATTATATATTTTATATATGTCTTTTTTTTTCACCTGCTCATCTATATTTTGTATAATTATTTCCTTCCTGGCTTTTGCACATTGCCTAAAGTACAGATCTAAGCTGATTTCTGCAATTTTGGCACCTGAGCTTAGTTATCATATGCATAAGTAAGTACACCCCTGAAAATATGTGAATATAGATTACAATAACAATTATCTTTAGATTATTTTACATCTATTTTTTCTTTTGTTGCAGGGAAGGCAATTCATCTTCTGAATCATCTGTTATATCATATGGTTACCTATTGAAAAAAGTCTGCAAGTTTGCTAATGTCTTAAGGAAATTGGGTAAGAATATAACCATGAACCTTGCAAGTAAACATAAAATGTGACAATTTTTATAACATTTTTTATAACAAAGTCCATACAACAGTATACTATATACTGTATATATATATATATATATATATATATATATAAAACAACACATAGCAGAAGGCTGCAATATAAATTGTGAAAAAATGGGTCTGAATACTTTCTGAATGCACTGTGTGTGTGTGTGTATATATATATATATATATATATATATATATATATATATATATATATATATATATACAGTCGTATGCAAAAGTTTAGGCACCCCTGACAATTTACATGATTTTCATTTATAAATAATTGGGTGTTTGGATCAGCAATTTCATTTTGATCTATCAAATAACTGAAGAACACAGTAATATTTCAGTAGAGAAATGAGGTTTATTGGATTAACAGATCATGTGCAATATGCATCAAAACAAAATTAGACAGGTGCATAAATTTGGGCACCCTTGTCATTTTGTTGATTTGAATACATGTAACTACCTAGTACTGATTAATTGGAACACACAATTTCTTTGGTGAGCCCATTAAGCCTTGAACTTCATAGACAGGTGCATCCAATCATGAGAAAATGTATTTAAGGTGGCCAATTGCAAGTTGTTGTTCTCTTTGACTCTCCTCTGAAGAGTGACAACATGGGGGCCTCAAAACAACTCTCAAATGACCTGAAAACAAAGATTGTTCAACATTATGGTTTAGGGGAAGGCTACAAAAAGCTATTGCAGAGATTTAAGATGTCAGTGTCCACTGTGAGGAACTTAGTGAGGAAATTGAAGACCACAGGCACAGTTTTTGTTAAGGCCAGAAGTAAAATATCGGAAAGGCAAAGGATGGTGAGAACGGTCAAAAACAGCCCACAGACCACCTCCAAAGACCTACAACATTATCTTGCTGCAGTTGGTGTCACTGTGCATCGTTCAACAATTCACCGCACTTTGCACAAGGAGAAGCTGTATGGGAGAGTGATGCTACGCCACAAACAGAGTCGCTTGAGGTATGCTAACGCACATTTGGACAAGCCAGCTTCATTTTGGAAGAAGGTGCTGTGGACTGATGAAACAAAGATTGAGTTATTTGGTCATAACAAGGGGCTTTATGCATGGCGGCAAAAGAACACAGCGTTCCAAGACAAACACTTGCTACCCACAGTAAAATTGGGTGGATGTTCCATCATGCTGTGGGGCTGTGTGGCCAGTGCCGGTACTGGGAATCTTGTTAAAGGTGAGGGTCACATGGATTCCACTCAATATCAGCAAATACTTGAGAATAATGATGAGGAATCAGTCACAAAGTTGAAGTTATGCCAGGGCTGGATATTTCAACAAGACAACGACCCAAAACACTGCTCAAAATCTACTCTGGCATTTATGCAGAGGAACAAGTACAATGTTCTGAATGGCCATCCCAGTCCCCAGACCTGAATATCATTGAAAATCTGTGGGGTGATTTGAAGCGGGCTGTCCATGCTAGGCAACCATTAAACCTAACTGAACTGGAGATGTTTTGCAAGGAGGAATGGTCCAAAATACCTTTATCCAGAATCCAGACACTCATTACAGGCTATAGGAAGCGTCTAGAGGCTGTTATTTCTACTAAAGGAGGCTCTACTAAATATTGATGCAATATTTCTGTTGGGGTGCCCAAATTTATGCACCTGTCTAATTTAGTTTTGATGCATATTGCACATTTTCTGTTAATCCAATAAACCTAATTTCGCTACTGAGATATTACTGTGTCCTTCAGTTATTTGATAGATCAAAAAGAAATTGCTGATCCAAACACCCAATTATTTATAAATGAAAATCATGGAAATTGTCAGGGGTGCCTAAACTTTTGCATACGACTGTATATACGCACACACACTATATGGCCAAAAGTTTGTGGACACCTGACCACCACACCTATATTTATAAATATCTGTCTCCCATTTAGGGCTAGATTAAGAGTGGCACACTAACTGTTGCGTGCAAGCGATAAGGGGAATATCACAGCTCTTTGCGTGCATCGGAAGTAGCGTGCTTATTTACGAATTGAAAGTAAACACGTTTGCTTGAGCTCAGTTCAATTTAACGTGCTCCGGGTTAGCTCTACTTCAAAGCTCTGGTTAACTATGTGAGCCAAAAAATGTACACAAAAAACATTAATAGACATACAGTGGGGAAAAAAAGTATTTAGTCAGCCACCAATTGTGCAAGTTCTCCCACTTAAGAAGATGAGAGAGGCCTGTAATTTTCATCATATGTATACCTCAACTATGAGAGACAAAATGTGGAAACAAATCCAGACAATCACATTGCCTGATTTGGAAAGAATTTATTTGCAAATTATGGTGGAAAATAAGTATTTGGTCACCTACAAACAAGCAAGATTTCTGGCTCTCACAGACCTGTATCTTCTTCTGTAAGAGGCTCCTCTGTCCTCCACTCATTACCTGTATTAATGGCACCTGTTTGAACTTGTTATCAGTATAAAAGACACCGGTCCACAACCTCAAACAGTCACACTCCAAACTCCACTATGGTGAAGACCAAAGAGCTGTCGAAGTACACCGGAAACAAAATTGTAGACCTGCACCAGGCTGGGAAGACTGAATCTGCAATAGGCAAGCAGCTTGGTGTGAAGAAATCAACTGTGGGAGCAATAATTAGAAAATGGAAGACATACAAGACCACTGATAATCTCCCTCGATCTGGGGCTCTACGCAAGATCTCACCCTGTGGGGTCAAAATGATCACAAGAACGGTGAGCAAACATCCCAGAACCACACGGGGGACCTAGTGAATGACCTGCAGAGAGCTGGGACCAACGTAACAAAGGCTACCATCAGTAACACACTATGCCGCCAGGGACTCAGATCATGCAGTGCCAGACGTGTCCCCCTGCTCAAGCCAGTACATGTCCGGGCCCGTCTGAAGTATGCTAGAGAGCATTTGGATGATCCAGAAGCGGATTGGGAGAATGCCATATGGTCAGATGAAACCAAAGTAGAACTGTTTGGTAGAAACACAACTTGTCGTGTTTGGAGGAGAGAGAACACCATACCTACTGTGAAGCATGGGGGTGGCAACATCATGCTTTGGGGCTGTTTCTCTGCAAAGGGAACAGGACGACTGATCCGTGTACATGAAAGAATGAATGGGGCCATGTATCGTGAGATTTTGAGTGCAAACCTCCTTCCATCAGCAAGGGCATTGAAGATTTAAAGACCCAGCCACGGATGGTGTGACACACCACCCGGGCAACGAAAGAGTAGCTTCGTAAGAAGCATTTCAAGGTCCTGGAATGGCCTAGCCAGTCTCCAGATTTCAACCCCATAGAAAACCTTTGGAGGGAGTTGAAAGTCTGTGTTGCCCAGCGACAGCTCCAAAACATCACTGCTCTAGAGGAGATCTGCATGCAGGAATGGGCCAACATTCCAGCAACAGTGTGTGACAACCTTATGAAGACTTACAGAAAATGTTTGACCTCTGTCATTGCCAACAAAGGATATATAACAAAGTATTGAGATGAACTTTTGATATTGACCAAATACTTATTTTCCACCATAATTTGCAAATAAATTCTTTCCAAATCAGACAATGTGATTGTCTGGATTTGTTTCCACATTTTGTCTCTCATAGTTGAGGTATACCTATGATGAAGATTACAGGCCTCTCTCATCTTCTTAAGTGGGAGAACTTGCACAATTGGTGGCTGACTAAATACTTTTCCCCCCCACTGTATATATATATAATTGCATAGTTAAAAATTATTAAAAACAGAGAAGCGCTCAAAAAGAGGCTGCTTCTTGGGTGGTAACTAGCCATAGAACAAGCTATTATGCTGTTGTTTGTTCCCAGGTTGAACGCTTCTCTCTTTTTATTTACACAAATTATGATTCTGAGGGAAGTCTCCCTAAGGGTGATGCGGGAAGCCAGACGTGGACCCGTTGCTCAGTGTGCGTAGAGGGATATGGCTGCACTTCACTGACGAGGCCCACTATAGGCCGAAACATACGTCTGGGGTTTTGCCGTTTCTCTCGTTCAGAGAGGGATTGTCTTGTATTTTGGGCCTGGACTGCACTGTTGAGTCAGAATCAGACTGATATGTTACAGGAAAGTTCTTCTCTGTGAAAGGCACATGTTGAGCAAAAAGAGGCTGCTTCTTGGGTGGTAACTAGCCATAGAACAAGATATTATGCTGTTGTTTGTTCCCAGTTTGAGCGCTTCTCTGTTTTTATTTATGAAATTTATGACTCTGAGGGAAGTCTCCCTAAGGGTGATGCGGGAAGCCAGACTTGGACCCATTGCTTAGTGTGCCTAGAGGGAGATGGCTACACATCACTGACGAGGCCCACAATAGGCCAAAACATACGTCTGGGGTTTTGCCGTTTCTCTCGTTTACAGAGGGATTGCCTTGTATTTCGGGGCTGGACTGTACTGTTAAGTCAGGATCAGACTGATATGCTACAAGAAATTTCTTCTCCGTGAAAGGCACATGTTGAGCAAAAAGAGGCTGCTCCTTGGGAAGCTATAGAACAAGCTATTATGCTATTGTTCGTTCCAAGGTTATATTTATGCATATATATTATTGCATCCCTTTAAGATAATAAAAACATTATGAGTAGTCATTAAAGGGACATTTGCTTCCTTCTCTTGTTATCCTTTGCTAAAAGGTTTATCTAGGTAATCTCAGGAGCAGCAAAGAACCTAGGTTCTAGCTGCGGATTGGTGGCTGCATATGTAGTATATACTGATTGTCATTGGCTCACCCATGTGTTTAGTTAGAAACCAGTAGTGTATTGCTGCTCATTCAACAAAGCATAACAAGAGAACAAAGAAAAATTGATAATAGGAGTAAATTAGAAAGTTACTTAAAATTGCATGCTCTAACTGAATCATGAAAGAAAAAAATGTGGGTTTCATATCCCTTTAATATTTTATAAAAATGTGCTGATAAATAAAACTCACACAGCTCTTTTGGTGAACAGTGACAAGCATAGAAAGGTGTTGTTTTTGTTTTGTTTTTCTCAAAAAAATAATAAAAGTATACTGCAATTTTGTTTCACTACACATAAACATTTTACATTACAATCTCAAAGTATTTATTGTCTCTTTAATTGTAAGATGCCATAAATGTAAACTTTGCTGTCCTGAAGGGCATGCACATATTTTCATTTGTTGTAAACGGAAACTGATAAAAGTGCTCACATATTTAACAGGTTACTAAGTTTATTCAATACCAAAATATAAATCTTGTTACTTATTTACTGACAATGTGAAATTATTGACTTTTAAGACAGGTAAACGAGGATAAACATAAATGTAATTAGCACATTTGGGAGTGCTCAGTAAATGGTTTACCATATTTTATCACTTTGATTTCTTTGGGAATCAGCCTTTGAGTAATAGTTGGTCTGGCTGCCCTTTTAAATGGATATTAAACAGTGCTCATTTGGTAAAAACAAATATGTTAAATCAAAGTAAACCTAAAAAGGAACAGATTGTGTAAAAAAAAACAGAAAACAACTTACCTGTTTTTTTTTTAAAAAAATTGCAAGAAATTGTCAATGTGTAGCCCCTGACCCAGTGTGATAAGAGTGAAGAATGTTTTACTCTGTCAGTTCTGGGCATGAGCAAATGTGACTCCCTGTTATCTAGTCTATTTACTAGCCTAGAAGTTTTATTACATCAGGCTAAGATAAAACTTCCTGGAAAGGCCTCCTCCTCGGGCTGTGACAGAAAATAAAGATTCTGCAAAAATGTTGTGTAAAAAATAAATAAAAGGTAAAATCCACTTGAATAGATGAATAATACATATATTATAAGTATAAGCAACTTCTTAGTGCTTTTTTAATACAACAATGAAACTGGCTGTTTAACATCCCTTTAATCCTTTCATTGCCAAACCTTTTTTCTATGAAATATGGCGGCAAACATTTCTTTAATCCCTTAACGACCAGAGACATACCCTGTACTTGTTTTTTTTATTTTTTATAGTGCAGTCTTCTCGCCAGTGGCAAGAACAAGCTATTTTAGAAGGTCTGCAGGAGTGAGGGAGGTCAAAGTAGCGTGGTCTTGCTGCTGGCGGTGAGACATGCGCTATTATGGGCCAAAAAATGTACTGTGTACGTCGTGGTCATAAAGGGGTTAAAAACATAGATTTTGGCAGAATTCTTCAAGTATTGAAGTTTGCTTCATCACTTTATAATATCAGGTCATGCATTATTGGTTGCATGGGGCTGATAGCAATATTACTACATTATCAAACGTGCTCAGCTTGTGACCTAGTGCTGTTTTTTTACCGATCCTAAGGGGTTAAACACAAAAGCAAAGACTAACATTCAGCATGATGTATGTAGGGTTGCCACCTTAGCCATGTTTTCCTGGACAGTTATGAGTTACACATCCTGCAGGGTGAAATGTGTTTTGTGCCCCTGGACAGCACATGAATAATACCCCTGGACAGCACTATCCATCAGGGCTAGATCAAAATCTCCAGATAGTACAACTCTCTTGCTAAAATGTGTGGCTTGTGAGTGATGAAAGTAAAGCAAGAAGAATACTGTAGCATCTCGTGTGCAGCATCAGCCTTGACCATGTTCTGACAGCTATAAAAAAGCTAATACTCTAAGCTCATTTAAAATGCAACACTCGCTAGCTGATTGGTGAATCCTAAACCATACACATCACTGCAATCTCTTAACTATTTCACGTCTGCTCATGGAGTTGGATACGATTGTGAATAGTTAATTGTGGGGATATTGCTTCTTACAGAAATGTATCGTGTTGTGGACTTTATAAGTGGGTAGAAGGCCCTGCCAAAGGTTGCACTGTTGTAAATCAGCTCTCATGAAACTGATCTACAGCTTGTAGGCTTACATGCTAAGGAGGTTCAAGATGATGACAAAAGGAGGAGAGGAACTGAGGACGTAAGAAAAGGTTAGCGTTAGTTAGTCAGTTAGGGATACAGGGATAAAATACTGGTACCTGTATGACAGCGTTATCAATGTTACAGTGACTGGGTACGCTGCTCCTTACCTTGCTGGTCATAGTGACAGGCCCACAAACAAAATGGAATAACCACACAAAATATGATTTTTATTTATTTATTTATTTGTTTGTTTGTTTATTTGTTTTAAGTAGCTGATCCATTTTAGCAAGTTGATTGAGATCTTGCCATATTGTGGGAATTAAATTAATACAAAATGATTTAATTAAACAAGTTTATTTTTTTTGTATTCCAATGACCCTTTAAGAAATTACTTTTCTTGATCAAATCATTTTCATTTTCTAGGTGTGGTGAAGGGTGATAGAGTGGCAATTTATTTGCCAATGATCCCAGAGCTTGTGTATGCCATGTTGGCATGTGCCAGGATTGGTGCCATTCATTCAATAGTGGTAAGTATATATTTATAACTTAACTGCTTATTATTTATGTTTCTAGTATTTTAGTGAGAACGGTGTTATAGGAAGATGCAAAACCCTTTCACTATTGCTATATTTAGTATTTATAGTGTAGCATATTGTATGCTGCTCTTTGTAATAGCTCTGTTTTATCCCTCTTCAACTTTTTTAATATCAATTTATTAAGGATACATTCTCAAGATATAACATACTGAAAATATTATGGATCATAGTGGAGTTCTGTAACTAGTCCTCATTAAGGGGACAGTTTACCCAAACATTTCCTCCCCTTTTATTTGTTCCAGATTATCTATTTTACCTGCTGGAGTGTATTGAATTGTTTACAAGTAGCTAGTTTACCCGTATTTTGCAATTTGAAATAGCTGATTTAGCCTGTGGTATTCCCAACTATACTGAAAGTTTTTGGATTTATGTCCAAGTTATTGACAGGCAATGTAAACACAACCAGCAGAATTAATTACACTCCAGACATTGTCTGTGTGCATGAGACTTGCTAATTTGTGTTTACCTGGGACCTTTCTAAGATCATATTGATGTGGCAATTGCCTTCCTTAATCAGTCATTTATAAACCGTTTCCTCTCCTGCTCTAGATACCAGTATTGCTCAGATTAGGTAATGTTGTTGGGGTCAATCCCCTTTTTAGATTAGCTTTAGAGAAATCCGTTTATTCTCTGAGCCCTGAGGGTAACGGTGTATTTGAACTATTACCCAGGGAAGTAATTCTGTTTTTGAAGTCTCACACACACAGTCCTGATCTGTTTCTTAATCTAAGTTTTAAATGTATGTCTCACATATTTATGTTATACATTTGGTACTATTTACCATCCTTTTTATTCTATCATTAGTAAAAGTTACGTTTTAATAACCAGTTCTTGACACAATCCGGTTTTCAATGCATACTGTTACTATATAGTGTTTTGTGAGTGCTGGGTACTGTCAAACTTCTCTCTCTTTTTTGTACCTATATATCTATCAGACAGTCAGCACCCCCCTTCTCCTACACTTCACCAGTGATACTAACTGGTATATAATGAATATTGAATAGATTATATATCTACTATTATTTCAGCATACTATATTATGAAGGGGTTGATATTTGCTTAAACTAACACCGTTGCCACTATTTCCATCCCTTTAGCATGTAAGCCTAAGAGTCCAGCTGTTTGTAGATCACCTTCTTAAGAGCTGACTACCACAGTGCAACTCTTGGCAGGGCCCTCTACCCATTTAAACCCTATAATTGTTTTGTTGTACTCCGCCTTTGTTTATAGCGCTGTGGAATCTGTTGGCGCTCTACAAAAAACGATAATAATAATAAAAAAAGCAAATTCTCATACATTTTATACTCTGCAGCCGCTAAAAAAAGTAATTGGAAACACATTCAGAGAAAAACAATTTTACAATACAGTACTCCCTTTAAGGGAAAACCGTTTTAATGCATACTGTCCCTTTAAGCTGTTACAAGTTAAAGGTACATTAAACACTTTCTAATAACTCCACCCACCACTTGTCTTATTTGGAGGAGCCAATCCGGACTTGAGTCTGCAAATAACAAGGCTAGTCACAATCATATTGTGTTGTTTTGCAGGTATTATATGTTAAAGCCAATTAGGGAAACATACAGTGTTGTGTATATTAATTGGGACAAGCTCATATTCTCATGGAAATTTAAATTGGTTGACTGCTGTTATCTGTTGTGGGAGTCTGACCTTGACTAGCTCAAACCTTTTTTTCTGGTTTCTGTACGGCGTAAGCTTCTTGAAGCTGGGCGGAAGGCAGGAAAGCCAATAAAAAAATTGTTGACATCTCATATGAAGAAAAAACAGTTGGCATGGCCTAAAAAAGTATAAACTTGGACCCCTGATGATTGGAAAAAAGTAGTTTCTTCTGTTATGTGTGATCAGTCCACGGGTCATCATTACTTCTGGGATATAACTCCTCCCCAACAGGAAATGCAAGAGGATTCACCCAGCAGAGCTGCATATAGCTCCTCCCCCCTACGTCAGTCCCAGTCATTCTCTTGCACCCAACGACTAGATAGGATGTGTGAGAGGACTATGGTGATTATACTTAGTTTTTATGACTTCAATCAAAAGTTTGTTATTTTACAATAGCACCGGAGCGTGTTATTACTTCTCTGGCAGAGTTTGAGGAAGAATCTGCCAGAGTTTTTTACTATGATTTTAACCGGAGTTGTTAAGATCATATTGCTGTTCTCGGCCATCTGAGGGAGGTAAAGGCTTCAGATCAGGGGACAGCGGGCAGATGAATCTGCATTGAGGTATGTAGCAGTTTTTATTTTCTGAATGGAATTGATGAGAAAATCCTGCCATACCGTTAAAATGACATGTATGTATACACTTCAGTATTCTGGGGATGGTATTTCACCGGAACTACTCTGTTAAAGGTCACTAATCCTTTTAATAACTATTTATCATGTTAAACGTTTTTGCTGGAATGTAGAATCGTTTACATTGCTGAGGTACTGTGTGAATAAATATTTGGGCATTATTTTCCACTTGGCAGCCTTTTTTGCTTTTATTTGTGACAGTTTCGTTTCTCTTCACTGCTGTGTGGGAGAGGGAGGGGCCGTTTTTGGCGCTCTTTGCTACGCATCAAAAAATTCCAGTCAGTTACTTTTATATTTCCTGCATGATCCGGTTCATCTCTGACAGATCTCAGGGGTCTTCAAACTTCTTTGAAGGGAGGTAAATTCTCTCAGCAGAGCTGTGAGAATTCTTATAGTGACTGTGAATAAAAACGTTGCTTTGTATTTTTTATGTCAAATTTAATTATTGTTATTTTACTAATGGGAACAAACCTTTGCTAAAAGTTGTGTTGTTTTAAAGTTTGATGCTATAACTGTTTTTCAGTTCATTATTTCAACTGTCATTTAATCGTTTAGTACCTCTTTGAGGCACAGTACGTTTTTGCTAAAAAGATTATAACCAAGTTGTAAGTTTTTTTGCTAGTGTGTTAAACATGTCTGACTCAGAGGAAGATATCTGTGTCATTTGTTCCAATGCCAAGGTGGAGCCCAATAGAAATTTATGTACTAACTGTATTGATGCTACTTTAAATAAAAGTCAATCTGTACAATGTGAACAAATTTCACCAAACAGCGAGGGGAGAGTTATGCCGTCTAACTCGCCTCACGCGGCAGTACCTGCATCTCCCGCCCGGGAGGTGCGTGATATTATGGCGCCTAGTACATCTGGGCGGCCATTACAGATAACATTACAAGATATGGCTACTGTTATGACTGAAGTTTTGTCTAAATTACCAGAACTAAGAGGCAAGCGTGATCACTCTGGGGTGAGAACAGAGTGCGCTGACAATACTAGGGCCATGTCTGATACTGCGTCACAGCTCGCAGAGCATGAGGACGGAGAGCTTCATTCTGTGGGTGACGGTTCTGATCCAAACAGATTGGATTCAGATATTTCAAATTTTAAATTTAAATTGGAAAACCTCCGTGTATTACTAGGGGAGGTCTTAGCAGCGCTTAATGATTGTAACACCGTTGCAATACCAGAGAAACTGTGTAGGTTGGATAAATACTTTGCGGTACCGGCGAGTACTGACGTTTTTCCTATACCTAAGAGACTAACTGAAATTGTTACTAAGGAGTGGGATAGACCCGGTGTGCCGTTCTCACCCCCTCCAATATTTAGAAAGATGTTTCCAATAGACGCCACCACTCGGGACTTATGGCAAACGGTCCCTAAGGTGGAGGGAGCAGTTTCTACTTTAGCTAAGCGTACCACTATCCCGGTGGAGGATAGCTGTGCTTTTTCAGATCCAATGGATAAAAAATTAGAGGGTTACCTTAAGAAAATGTTTGTTCAACAAGGTTTTATATTGCAACCCCTTGCATGTATCGCGCCGATTACGGCTGCGGCAGCATTTTGGATTGAGTCTCTGGAAGAGAACCTTAGTTCATCTACGCTAGACGACATTACGGACAGGCTTAGAGTCCTTAAACTAGCTAATTCTTTCATTTCGGAGGCCGTAGTACATTTAACTAAACTTACGGCTAAGAACTCAGGATTCGCCATACAGGCACGTAGGGCGCTGTGGCTAAAATCCTGGTCAGCAGATGTTACTTCTAAGTCCAAATTACTTAATATACCTTTCAAGGGGCAGTCTTTATTTGGGCCCGGTTTGAAAGAAATTATCGCTGACATTACAGGAGGTAAGGGCCACGCCCTACCTCAAGACAAAGCCAAAGCTAAGGCTAGACAGTCTAATTTTCGTCCCTTTCGGAATTTCAAAACAGGAGCAGCATCAACCTCCACTGCACCAAAACAGGAGGGAGCTGTTGCTCGTTACAGGCAAGGCTGGAAGCCTAACCAGTCCTGGAACAAGAGCAAGCAGGCCAGGAAACCTGCTGCTGCCCCAAAGACAGCATGAATCGAGAGCCCCCGATCCGGGACCGGATCTAGTGGGGGGCAGACTTTCTCTCTTCGCCCAGGCCTGGGCAAGAGATGTTCAGGATCCCTGGGCACTAGAGATCATATCTCAGGGATACCTTCTAGACTTCAAATTATCTCCCCCAAGAGGGAGATTTCATCTGTCAAGGTTGTCAACAAACCAGATAAAGAAAGAGGCGTTTCTACGCTGTGTACAAGATCTGTTATTAATGGGAGTGATCCATCCGGTTCCGCGGTCGGAACAAGGACAAGGGTTCTACTCAAACCTGTTTGTGGTTCCCAAAAAAGAGGGAACCTTCAGGCCAATCTTAGATTTAAAGATTCTAAACAAATTCCTAAGAGTTCCATCCTTCAAAATGGAAACTATTCGGACAATCTTACCCATGATCCAAAAGGGTCAGTACATGACCACAGTGGATTTAAAAGATGCTTACCTTCACATACCGATCCACAAAGATCATCACCGGTATCTAAGGTTTGCCTTCTTAGACAGGCACTACCAGTTTGTAGCTCTTCCATTCGGATTGGCTACGGCTCCAAGAATCTTCACAAAGGTTCTGGGTGCCCTTCTGGCGGTACTAAGACCGCGAGGGATTTCGGTAGCTCCGTACCTAGACGACATTCTAATACAAGCTTCAAGCTTTCAGACTGCCAAGTCTCATACAGAATTAGTTCTGGCATTTCTAAGGTCGCATGGATGGAAAGTGAACGAAAAGAAGAGTTCTCTTTTTCCTCTCACAAGAGTTCCATTCTTGGGGACTCTTATAGATTCTGTAGAAATGAAGATTTACCTGACAGAAGACAGGTTAACAAAGCTTCAAAATGCATGCCGTGTCCTTCATTCCATTCAACACCCGTCAGTAGCTCAATGCATGGAGGTGATCGGCTTAATGGTAGCGGCAATGGACATAGTACCTTTTGCACGCCTACACCTCAGACCGCTGCAATTGTGCATGCTAAGTCAGTGGAATGGGGATTACTCAGATTTGTCCCCTACTCTGAATCTGAATCAAGAGACCAGAAATTCTCTTCTATGGTGGCTTTATCGGCCACACCTGTCCAGGGGGATGCCATTCAGCAGGCCAGACTGGACAATTGTAACAACAGACGCCAGCCTACTAGGTTGGGGCGCTGTCTGGAATTCTCTGAAGGCTCAGGGACTATGGAATCAGGAGGAGAGTCTCCTTCCAATAAACATTCTGGAATTGAGAGCAGTTCTCAATGCCCTTCTGGCTTGGCCCCAATTAACAACTCGGGGGTTCATCAGGTTTCAGTCGGACAACATCACGACTGTAGCTTACATCAACCATCAGGGAGGGACAAGAAGCTCCCTAGCAATGATGGAAGTATCAAAGATAATTCGCTGGGCAGAGTCTCACTCTTGCCACCTGTCAGCAATCCACATCCCGGGAGTGGAGAACTGGGAGGCGGATTTCTTGAGTCGCCAGACTTTTCATCCGGGGGAGTGGGAACTTCATCCGGAGGTCTTTGCCCAAATACTTCGACGTTGGGGCAAACCAGAGATAGATCTCATGGCGTCTCGCCAGAACGCCAAACTTCCTCACTACGGGTCCAGATCCAGGGATCCGGGAGCGGTTCTGATAGATGCTTTGACAGCACCTTGGAACTTCGGGATGGCTTATGTGTTTCCACCCTTCCCGCTGCTTCCTCGATTGATTGCCAAAATCAAACAGGAGAGAGCATCAGTGATTCTAATAGCGCCTGCATGGCCACGCAGGACTTGGTATGCAGATCTAGTGGACATGTCATCCTGTCCGCCTTGGTCTCTACCTCTAAGACAGGACCTTCTGATACAGGGTCCATTCAAACATCAAAATCTAACTTCTCTGAAGCTGACTGCTTGGAAATTGAACGCTTGATTTTATCAAAACGTGGTTTTTCTGAGTCGGTTATTGATACCCTGATACAGGCTAGGAAGCCTGTTACCAGAAGAATTTACCATAAAATATGGCGTAAATACCTATACTGGTGCGAATCCAAAGGTTACTCCTGGAGTAAGGTTAGGATCGCTAGGATATTGTCTTTTCTACAAGAAGGTTTAGAAAAGGGTTTATCAGCTAGTTCATTAAAGGGACAGATTTCAGCTCTGTCCATCTTGTTACACAGGCGTCTGTCAGAAAATCCAGACGTCCAGGCTTTTTGTCAGGCTTTAGCTAGGATCAAACCTGTGTTTAAAGCTGTTGCTCCGCCATGGAGTTTAAACTTAGTTCTTAACGTTTTACAAGGTGTTCCGTTTGAACCCCTTCATTCCATTGATATTAAGCTTTTATCTTGGAAAGTTTTGTTTTTAATGGCTATTTCCTCGGCTCGAAGAGTCTCTGAGTTATCAGCCTTACATTGTGATTCTCCTTATCTGATTTTTCACTCAGACAAGGTAGTTCTGCGTACTAAACCTGGGTTCTTACCTAAGGTAGTCACTAACAGGAATATCAATCAAGAGATTGTTGTTCCATCCTTGTGTCCAAATCCTTCTTCAAAGAAGGAACGTCTTCTGCACAATCTGGATGTAGTTCGTGCCCTCAAGTTCTACTTGCAGGCAACTAAAGATTTTCGCCAAACTTCTTCCCTGTTTGTCGTTTATTCTGGACAGAGGAGAGGTCAAAAAGCTTCGGCTACCTCTCTCTCTTTTTGGCTTCGTAGCATAATACGTTTAGCCTATGAGACTGCTGGACAGCAGCCTCCTGAAAGAATTACAGCCCACTCCACTAGAGCTGTGGCTTCCTCTTGGGCCTTTAAGAATGAGGCCTCTGTTGAACAGATTTGCAAGGCTGCAACTTGGTCTTCGCTTCATACTTTTTCCAAATTTTACAAATTTGACACTTTTGCTTCTTCGGAGGCTATTTTTGGGAGAAAGGTTCTTCAGGCAGTGGTTCCTTCTGTATAATGAGCCTGCCTATCCCTCCCGTCATCCGTGTACTTTTGCTTTGGTATTGGTATCCCAGAAGTAATGATGACCCGTGGACTGATCACACATAACAGAAGAAAACATAATTTATGCTTACCTGATAAATTCCTTTCTTCTGTTGTGTGATCAGTCCACGGCCCGCCCTGTTTTAAGGCAGGTAAATATTTTTTAAATTATACTCCAGTCACCACTTCACCCTTGGTTACTCCTTTCTCGTTGATTCTTGGTCGAATGACTGGGACTGACGTAGGGGGGAGGAGCTATATGCAGCTCTGCTGGGTGAATCCTCTTGCATTTCCTGTTGGGGAGGAGTTATATCCCAGAAGTAATGATGACCCGTGGACTGATCACACAACAGAAGAAAGGAATTTATCAGGTAAGCATAAATTATGTTTTTCTAGTCCATCAGGGGTTCAAGTTTATACTTTCATTTATGAGTCACATTTTGTTGTTCAGGGTTACAGCGCAAGCGTTACTAGAAGAAGCAATTAAGAAATAATAAGAGTTGAGCATCTCCAGCAGACTGTAAAACACCCTCCAAAACAGATATTTTGTATTTTTGGTACTGAGAGCCTAGTTCCAATAGAAGTTATGATGAATTCATCAAAGTACAGTGATTTCAGCTAAAAGAGGACACATTGTTATACTGAGTAAAATATCTGAAAACTTTGTTTCCATCTTAATGGGAGGAGAGTCCACTGCTTCATTCATTACTTGTGGGAATTAAGAACCTGGCCACCAGGAGGAGGCAAAGACACCCCAGCCAAAGACTTAAATGCCTCCCCAACTACCCTGATCCACCAGTCATTCTTTGCCTTTAGTCACAGGAGGTTGGCACAGAAGTGTCGGAAGATTCGGAGTAGTCTCTTATGGAGGGTAGTACTCTTAGAAATGGTCCTGTCAGCCTCTCAGTGAGAGCATGAGTGAATGTTAGAGTCCGGAGATGCAGGGAGAGTCTTTCTGCGAACCCATCCCGACTCAGTTTAACAGCTCCATTAGCAATCAGCGTTGACGAGTTTCGCTGCCTGCTTTTCTTCTCTCAAGTCCAGGTCATTAGCGATGCTACTACCCTGTCACACTTGAAGGGCCGTGTTCCTGTTCCACGTCGTTGATTCTGGTAAGATCGTTTCATTTATATATATTTAATAACGCAAGAAGACAGGGTCACAGTGTGGCTCCTTTATCTTTATAGAATCTAGAGTAATACCCTCGGAAGAGGGTTATTGAACAGGGGGGATTTTATTATGCATAATATTGTTTATTGTGTTTCTGCTGCGTTTGTTTGAGATGAGGCTCTGTCAGTGTGGAACAGTCAGTTCATTAACGAGAGTTTGAGGCAGGCTTTTTTGGCGTGTCTCTCTCTCAAGTGCAGGGGCGGTCCTGCATGGCACTCCACGTGACCGGGTGTGACCTCTGTAATTTCCTCTTTCTCGATCTGCGTTCGGAGGAGACGAAAGCTGTTTCTTGTAGTCCGGGTCATAGGAGGTGGTGAGTGCCCCGGCCATTTGGGATATAAAGGTGCCATTTATTTTTTTATCAACCCGTAATAAAGGCACAAGCTATGGAGGACTCTGATATATTAGAGGATACTCCCTCTTTATCTAAACCTAATAAGTGTGTATATTTTAAGGAGGTTCCAGTCAAACTGCCTACGCAACTCTGTTCCACATGCTTTGACAATATTGCAATATCCAAAAAGAATAAAGTATTTAGTACGATTGAGCGGTCCACCTCTGAGGGTTCTCGGCCCCGCAAGGTGCGTTCCCTACAATCATCTCTGTTTACACAAGCAGTTCCCCAGGGCACTACTAATCCTCCTGCGGGAGGGGCCCTTTGGCCTCCAGACTTTGCCGATCAGTTATAGACAGTGGTTTCTGCGGCCATTAATGCAATGCCTCGCTCTACTAAGCAGAAGGTACGGCACTGATATCCGTCTCAGGGGTCTTTGACTCCGCTGGATGTCTCAGACAGATTATCCGCTGAGGAGGACAACTCTGAGTTATCAGAGGATGTCGCTTCTGGGTCAGAATCGGCTACTTCTAGGCCGTCCGTGGAGTAACCTGATTTTAAATTTAAAATGGAGCATTTGCACTTTCTGCTGAAAGAGGTGCTTGCTACATTGGAGGTTCTGGAACCGAAGCTACCTGAGGAACCTTCGATCCCTAAGCTGGATAGGGTGTTACAAGGACAGGGTAGTGCCCCAGGCCTTCCCTGGTCCAGTCAAGATGGCTAACATTATTAAGAATAAATGGGAGAAACTTGGTTCGTCTTTTTCCCCCTCTTCTTCTTTATAAAAGCTTTTCCCTGTTCCAGACGCGCAGCTTGAACTGTGGGGAACCTTCCCTAAGGTAGATGGTGCTATCTCCACGCTTGCTAAGAGAACGACTATTCCACTAGAGGATAGCTCCTCTTTCAAGGAACCCATGGATAAAAAGATGTTTATGTTGCGGAAGATGTTCCAACTCACGGGGTTCATTTTCCAACCGGCAACGGCAGTCGCTGCGGTGGCTGGTGCGGCTATCTACTGATGTGACGAGGTGGAAGGTCGAGGTGACAATGGTCGAGGTGGAAGCTCCCTTCAATTAGATTCTAGAACAAATCAAGGCCTTAAGGGTAGCGCATTCGTTCATCTGTTATGCTAACATGCAGATTATTCGCTTGAGTTCTAAGACATCAGGTTTTTCGGTTTTAGCCCACAGGGCTCTGTGGCTAAAGTCATGGTCTGCTGACATGACTTCCAAGTCTTGCTTGCATTCCCTCCCATTCAAAGGGAAAGTTTTGCTTGGCCCGGGCCTGGATTCTATCATATCTACGGTCACGGGTGACAAGGGTGCCTTCTTGCCTCAGGATAAGAAGGCTATACCTAGAGGATCTACTTTTTGTCCCTTTCGTGCGGACAAGTCTCAGCGTCAGCAGCCTACTGCAAACTCTGAGCAATCCAAGGGATCTTGGAAGCCAGCTAACTCTTGGAACAAGTCCAAACAGAACAAGAAGCCTGCCAAGTCAAAGTCGACATGAAAGGGTGGCCCCCGATTCGTCCTCGGATCAGGTAGGGGGCAGACTATCTCTTTTTGCGGAGGCCTGGAGAAAAGATGTTATAGACCCTTGGGTTCTGGAGGTCGTAGCCCAGGGTTACAGGATAGGTTTAAAGTAATATCCGCCCAGAGGCAGATTCCTTCTGTCAAACATATCTTCAAGACCAGAAAAGAGAGACGCCTGGGGTGTGTAAGGGATCTCTCATCTCTCTGGGTAATCATCCTAGTCCCTTTGTCAGAAAGAGGTCTGGGGTATTATTCAAACCTTTTCATGGTCCCAAAGAAGGAGGTCACGTTTCGTCCAATTCTGGACCTAAAGGCCCTAAACAAGTTTTTGTCAGTTCCATCGTTCAAGATGGAGACAATCAGGTCAATTTTGCCCCTGGTTCAAGAGGGGCAATTCATGATGACTGTAGACCTGAAGGACGCTTACCTTCACATTCCAATCCACAAGGATCACTTCAGGTTTCTAAGATTCGCTTTCCTAGACCAGCACTTCCAATTTGTGGCCCTTCCGTTTGGTCTGTGATGGCCCCAAGAGTCTTTACAAAGGTTCTGGGAGCTCTTCTCGCAGTAGCGAGAGCCAGAGGGGTTGCAGTGGCAACTTATCTGGACGATATCCTAGTCCAGGCTCCGTCCTACAGTCTTGCAGAGGATCACTCGAGAGCTTTTCACCTTCTCCTTCGGTCCCACGGGTGGAATATAAACGAAGGAAAGAGTTCATTGGTCCCCAGCAACAGGGTGGAATTCCTGGGTACGATAATAGATTCTGTAGCCATGAAGATATTCTTGACAGATCAGAGACATTGCAAGCTTGCGTCCAACTGTTTAGCTCTTCACACATCCTCCAGGACATCTGTGGCCAGGTGTATGGAGCTGATCGGGCTCATGGTATCCAGCATAGATGTAATTCCATTCGCCAGATTTCATCTCAGACATCTTCAGTTGTGCATGTTGAGACAATGGAACAGGGATCATTCAGATCTGTCCCAACAGATATCTCTGGACAGACCGGTGAGGGAGTCCCTATCTTGGTGGACCCGACCGGGGCAGTTGTCACAGGGGACATCCTTCTTGAGACCATCCTGGGAGATTGGGACCATGGATGCAAGTCTATCAGGATGGGGAGCTGTTTAGGGTGCCAGAAAGGCACAGGGCAGATGGACTCGAGAGGAGTTGAGTCTACCTATGAATATTTTGGAACTTTGAGCGATATTTAACACTCTGAGGGCTTGGCCCCTTCTTGTGTTGTCCCGATTAATCAGATTCCAAACGAACAACATTACCTTGGTGGCTTACATAAACCACCAGGGGGGATGAGAAGCTCCCTAGCCATGAGGGAAGTATCTTGGATTCTGGAATGGGCAGAGATTCACAATTCTTCGCTCTCAGCGATCCACATTTCAGGTGTGGACAACTGGGAAGCGGATTTTCTGAGCAGACAGACGTTTCATCCTGGGGAATGGTCTTTCCATCCCGAGATGTTCTTGGAGATCTGCAGCAGATGGGGGATGCCGGAGATAGACCTCATGGCACCCAGACTCAATTGCAAGCTACCCAGACACGGGTCGCGATCCAGGGATCCCTAGGCGGAACTGATAGGTACCTTGGCGGTACCCTGGGACTTCAAAATAATTTACATATTTCCACTGTTGCCTCTTCTACCTCGTGTAGTGGACCGCATCAAGCAGGAGCAAGCTTCAGCTGTTCTGATTGCTCCATCCTGGCCGAGGAGGATGTGGTTTGCGGATCTGGTGGTGATGTCGTCATCTCCGCCGTGGAGGTTACCTTGTCGCAGGGATCTGCTGGTTCAAGACCCTTTTCTACATCAAAATCTTAATTCTCTGAGGCTGACTGCATGGAGATTGAACGGCTAGTCTTAGCCAAGAGAGGATTTTTGGAAAAAGTGATTGACACTCTCGTTCATGCCAGGAAACTGGTCACTCGACTCATCTACCACAAGGTGTGGAGGACCTACTTGTCCTGTGTGAGGAACGAGGATATCCCTGGCATAAAGTCAGGGTGTCCAGGATTTTGGCTTTTCTCCAGGATGGTCTGGATAAAGGTCTTGCCGCCAGTTCCCTAAGGGGACAGATCTCGGCTTTAGCTGTACTGTTCCATAAGAAGCTTGCGTAGCTTCCTGACATTCAGTCTTTTGTTCAGAATTTGGTTAGGATCAGGCCTGTCTTCAGGAATCCGGCTCCTCCTTGGAGCTTAAACTTGGTTCTTAAGGTTTTGCAGAGGGCTCCGTTTGAGCCTATGCATGCTCTTGACATTAAGGTTCTTTCATGGAAAGTCCTGTTATTACTGGCTATTGCATCTGCACACAGAGTCTCTGAGTTGGCGACCTTACAATGTGAGCCGCCCTACTTCTTTTTTCATGCTGATAAGGCTGTTCTTCGCACTGGATTGGGATTCCTTCCCAAGGTGGTGTTGAGTCGTAGCATTAATCAGGAAATAGTAGTTCCTTATTTATGTCCTAACCCTTCTTCTTCGAAGGAAGGTTACTTCATAATCTGGACGTGGTTTGGGCTTTTTAAGTTTTATCTACAGGCTACGAAGGAGTTCAGACAGACCTCGTCTTTATTTGTTGTGTACTCAGGGAAGCAAAGGGCCTCTGCCACTTCTCTATCATTTTGGTTGAGGGGTATGATCCGTCTGGCATATGAGACAGCGGGACACAAGCCTCCTCAGAGAATTACGGCTCACTCAACTAGAGCTGTGGCATCTTCTTGGGCCTTTAAGAATGAGGCCTCTATGGAGCAGATTTCTAAGGCGGCCACTTGGTCTTCCTTACATACTTTTGCAAAGTTTTATAAATTTGATGTTTTTGCTTTGACGGAAGCAGCGTTTGGGAGAAAGGTTCTGCAGGCTGGGGTGCCCTTAGTTTATGGTCTATCTCCTTTTGCCCTACAGTTTTTTTCTTTCAGTGTCCTCTAGAGCTTGGGTATTTGTTCCCACAAGTAATAAATGAAGCAGTGGACTCTCCTCCCACTAAGATGGAAAACATAAATTATGCTTACCTGATAATTTAATTTCCATCTGTGGGAGGAGAGTCCACTGCCCCCACCCTTTTCTCCGGTGGGCGGACCTAAATTTAATTTTTATCTTCTGGCCCCATTTATACCCTGATATTTCTTCTACTATTCTTTGTTCCCTTGGCAGAATGACTGGGGATGAGGGAAGTGGGAGGAGTATTTAAGCCTTTGGCTGGGGTGTCTTTACCTCCTCCTGGTGGCCAGGTTCTTAATTCCCACAAGTAATGAATGAAGCAGTGGAATCTCCTCCCACAGATGGAAATGAAATGATTAGGTAACCATAATTTATGTTTTTTACATGTTGTCCCAATTCATTTGCACACTACTGTATGTAGCAGGGTTAGCCAATTTTCCAGTTTTCAGGATTATAAATTCCACAAACTACATAGCTAAATTACATGAAAAAGGGTAGAAATAAATAATAAAATTAAATTTTATAGTTCATAACTTCAAGGTATTTACTGCTCGTTGTTTTATACACATACTCTCAGTTTATCTCATGATGTATTGGGCACTTTGCAGCTGAGTTGGTCAAACCTCTTCCTTGATGGCAGCAATAGCTCAGGAATTTATTATTCATCTGAGGCTTGGTCTAAACAACTGACCTTTGTTCATGAATAACCTGAAATTCTGTCCTGTTTGTGTTCTTCAAGTACCTGATTTGGACAACACTGGCAATATTGCGTCTCTAGGAAAACTGTAATTAAAGAGAGATTCAAAAGCAAACAAAAAGTAATTTTTGCATTACCGACCCTAGTTTATTATGAGTTTAACCCATGCAGAGGGGCTGCAAGTATGCTGGGGGGAAAAAAATCTGCATACTGCATAAAGCCACTCGGCTTGTGTGTCCTTTTGCATGGGCTAAACATCTTTAATGGCACTAGTTTTTCCTATGTAGGGATGCAGCACAGGGGCCGATTTATCAATGTCTGGCGGACATCACTGAATGCCGATAGCATATGCTGTCGGCATTTAAGATTGCACAAGCAGTTCACCAGAACTGCTTGTGCAATGCCACCCCCTGCAGATTTGCGGCCAATCTAGCAAGGGGTGTCAATCAAACCGATCGTACACGATCTGGCGGATTGATGTCCACAGCCTCAGAGGTAGTGGACGAGTTAAGGAGCAGCGGTCTTAAGACCGCTATTTCTTAACTCTTTTTTCCGGCGAGCCTGAAGGCTCGCTCGGAAATAGGGGTATTTGGCCCAATTTGGGCCATGATAAATCGGCCCCTAAGTGTGCATCTGTGTATGTAATATGAATATAGGCTAGGATTGGTTAATGGACTGTTGTTTTCCTAATCTCAGCCTGTATTAAACGACATCCCTGCTGGGAGACAACAATTTAGCCTTTTTGTGTTATTTTTAGGTTCCTTTTTACATAGATCAATCATTTTGTTTACCTTTATTTGTCAAAACAAAACACAAAGGTGGCACTCAGTCAGGTAACTGTACCTGTTTATTAATGTGAGTAGCTCACTTTAATAAAAGGTACAGTTACCTGACTGAGTGCCACCTTTGTGTTTTTTAATCATACCTTGAGACACAGTGAAGGGGGGTCTGACAGGTGTTGCACCAAGACGCTCTATCAGCTTGTGCTGAGCCTTTATTTGTTTGTTTTATACAATATTTGACCGAGTACATTGTCCATTTCACCGTTGGATTTCAAAGATCAACATACAGAATAAAGGTTTTATAAGCATTTAAATGTTGTGAGCTCTGCACATAATGCTAGCAACGTGGCAATAATCCACTTTAAATCCCTGGGGAGTAAAATTATTTTATTTCAGTACCTCCAGTATATTGATACTGACCAATTATAAAGACGTGTTTTGTGGTTTACAGTTATAAAAAAACAGTTACAAATGATGTCAAATACTTTCTCTTGTTATCTTTTGTTGAAATTTATCTCCTTCCCATGACAAAATACCTAGGTATTTTTGTTCTAGTTTGCAGGATTTTCCTCAGAATCTCTGTGTGAAAGGATCATGGACTCTCAGTGCTCTGTGCTCATTACTGCAGGTACCTACCCTTTGCGTATGAATATTATAGTCTGCGTTGAGCTTAATAAAGTACAAATTACATTTTTATTCATATTATGTATTCTTCAGATGGTGTTTTCAGAGGAGAAAAATTGATCAACCTAAAACAAATTGCAGACGAAGCCATGGAAAAATCCAAAGAAAAGTATGACATTTTTTGCATACTGTTTACATATAATTTATTTTTGTATACCTATTGTAGGTATAAACTTTTATAGGAGTGATGGTATCCTCTGGAACTGGCTACATTCAAGTAACGATGTAATAAAAACTATTTATAATTCAGGAAATTTGCTGCTTTGCTTCTGAGTAAGAAAATAAACTGGCACTTACCAAGTTTTTTACAATTTTTAAACTGTAAAACTAATGCCAAAGTTTGAGTCTAGTTGGCTCCTCTATATTTTTCTTGCTGGCTTCTAAATGTAAATTTAATATAAATCTGTTTATGTATTTCATCTCCTAAACATAATTGTTATAGTAATGTTCCCTACTCATTTTTGGCATTTTAAAGAGGACACCTTGTGAAGAACTGTGTTGTAGTAAAGCATCTCACAGACAAGCTGAACAACCAAAACCAAGCAAAACTGCAGGTAAGAAAATCATTGCAAACAGTACATTGTACCAAACGTTAAATGGACATTAAACTGGGGATATATATATATATTTAGTGAGAGGTTGATACAATATAATACCATAATTACTCAAACTCTTCAGACAAGCAAGTGGTAGCATAAACAATATTGAGAATCACCCAATGGAGAAGATTGTTCTGAATAGATTATAGGAGCTCCATAGTGCTGTTAATCCCTTATGGAGGGTTAGTTACACTAGATGAAGTGTCCCTTGGATAGGGAAATTGTTGCCACTGTAATGTCTTACACTGTTGATTTTTGTTAAACAGAGTAATATCTTATTTCAGTCTGTTTCTAAATAATAATAATAATAATTTTTTTAAACAAATTCACTAAGTGAGATTTGTCACAGGCAATATTTGTGAGATGTATCTGCACTACATGTGTTGAAGTGTTGGCTGATTCTTATTAGAGCTTTGTGTTACCTCTCACTTGCCCATTTCAGTGTAGGTGTGTGAGAAGGCTACATCATTCTAACATGATCCCAACACTATCTGTGCATATTACAGCATATGATATTTATATATTTGTAATATAAAAACACTTGTGTATACACATTACCTTCAGTGCATATTACAGCATATGAGATTTATATATTTGTGATATAAAACACTTATGTATAATTATACCTTCAGTTTATATTACAGCATATGATATTTATATATTTGTAATATAAAAACACTTGTGTATACACATTACCTTCAGTGCATATTACAGCATATGATATTTATATATTTGTAATATAAAAACACTTGTGTATACACATTACCTTCAGTGCATATTACAGCATATGATATTTATATATTTGTAATATAAAAACACTTGTGTATACACATTACCTTCAGTGCATATTACAGCATATGAGATTTACATATTTGTGATCTAAAACACTTATAAGAAATTCACTTAATATTTTATATATGTTATATTTCCTTCTTAATATGAGGAGAGTCCACGGCATCATTCCTTACGGTTGGGAAATACTGAACCTGGCCACCAGGAGGAGGCAAAGACACCCCAGCCAAAAGGCTTAAATACTCCCCCTACTTCCCTCATGTCCCAGTCATTCTTTGCCTTTCGTCACAGGAGGTTGGCAGAGAAGTGTCAGAAGATTCGGAGTAGTTCCTTATGAAAGTATCTACCCTTCAAAATGGGACTGGAGTTTTAAGTAGTCTTGTCAGCCTCTCAGTGAGAGAATTGACGAATGTTAGATTCTGGAGATGAAGGGAGAGTCTTTCTGCAAACGCATCCAGACTCGTATTAACAGCTCCTAAGCAATCAGTGTTGACGAGTTTCACTGCCTGCTTCCATCACTCAAGTCCATGTCAAGAGCGATGCTACAAGACTGTCAAACTTGAGAGGCTGTGTTTCTGTTCCACGGCATAGATTCCGGTAAAATTGTTTCATTTATTTATACACATATGGTAACTAAAGAAGACAGGGTCACAGTGTGGCTCCTTTTATCTGTATGGAATCAAGGGTTAATATCTCCAGGGGGGGATTATTGAACAGTGAGGTTTAATCACATAAAATTATTTGATTATGCTGCGACATGTGTGAGATGAGGCTCAGGCAGATGTTGTAACGTACAGGGTTTTTACTTTCATTTTTGGGAGCTGTGCAGCCTGAAAGGCTTGGCACTTTTTTTGCCATTATAGCAGGGGCGGTCCTGCATTGCGCACCACGTGACCGGGTGTGGTCACACTTATTTCCTCTTTCCTGAACGTGCGGTTTACCTGGCCTGGGTCATAGGAAGTGATGCGTGCCCCAGACATTGGGGGTATAAAGGTGCCGTTTTTCTTATTAATCAATAGTCTGCTTTGTTAGCGCAAGCTATGGATGCTTCTGATGCATTAGAGGGTACACCCTCTTTACCTAAGTCTAATACCTGTCTATATTGTGAGGAGGCCATGGTATACCTGCCTGCTCAATTATGTTCCACATGCCTCGATAAAGTAATCATGTCAAAGAAGGTTAATATGTTTGATACCACTGAGCCGTCTACCTCTGAGGAGTCTCCGTTTCGTGAGGTGCGCACCCTACAGTCATCTCATAAAACACATGCAGCTTCCCATAGCTCTCCTAATCCTCCATCTGGAGGGGCCATTTTACCACCAGACTTTACTGAACAGTTACAAACGGCAGTGTCTGCTGCCTTTAGTGCTTTACCTGTAGGGTCAAATATTGCTATTCTTCCCAGGGGTCATCTGCTAGCTTATTGGATTTATCTGATACAATATTATCCGATGATGAAGGCGCCTCTGATACTTCAGAGGGTGCTCTTTCTGGGTCAGAATCTGCTGCCTCTAAGCTTCCAGCTGCAGAGGATCCAGACTTTAGATTTAGGATTGAGCATATACGCTTTCTGCTGAAGGAAGTTTTGGCTACATTAGAGGTTCCAGAGCCCAAATTGCCTGAGGAACCTTTGATTCCTAAATTAGATAAGGTCTATGAGGACAGGGTTGTACCTCAAACTTTCCCGGTTCCCGTAAAGATGGCGAACATTATTAAGAATGAATGGGAAAGAAATGGTTCTTCATTTTTCCCTTCTTCTTCCTTTAAAAAATTGTTCCTGGTCCCGGACTCTCAATTGGAGTTGTGGGGTTCCATCTCCAAGGTGGATGGCGCTATCTCCACGCTTGCTAAATGCACTACTATCCCACTTCAGGATAATTTGTCATTTAAAGAGCTCATGGATAAGAAGATAGAAACTCTGTTAAGAAAGATGTTTCAGCATACGGATATTTGTTTCAACCGGCAGCGGCTGTTGCTGCAGTTGCTGGAGCGGCTACCTACTGGTGTGACTCCTTATCTGAGTTGATTGAGGCGGAGGGTCCCCTCGACGTGATCCAAGAAAAAATTAAGGCCTTAAGGGTGGTTAATTTTTTTATTTGTGATGCAAATATGCAAATTATTTGTCTGAATGCCAAGGCTTCAGGTTTTTCTGTTCAAGCCCGTAGGGCACTCTGGCTGAAGTCCTAGTCTGTGGACATGACTTCTAAGTCAAGACTTCTTTCCCTCACATTTAAGGGAAAGATTCTTTTTGGTCCAGGCCTGGACTCGATTATCTCCACCGTTATTGGAGACAAAGGTGCCTTTTTACAGCAGGATAAGAAGAACAAGCCTAAGGGACAAGGTCCTAATTTTCGTTCCTTTGGTTCGGATAAATCCCAATATCAGCAGCCCTCCGCAAAGCCTGAGCAATCCAAGGGGATTTGGATGCCGCCTCAGTCCTGGAATAAATCCAAGCAGAGCCAGAAGCCCGCCAAGACAAAGTTGGCATGAAGGGGCGGCCCCCCGGGAATGTGAGCCTCCTTATTTAGTGTTCCGCACTGATAAGTTTGTCCTACGTGCCCGCTTGGGTTTTCTATCTAAGGTGGTATCTAATCATAACATCAATCAGGAGATTGGGGTTCCTTCCTTATGTCTTAATCCTTCTTCTTCGAAGGAACATTTACTTCATAATCTGGATGTGGTTCAAGCTTTGAAGCTTTTTATCTTCAAGCTACTAAGGAATTTAGACAAACTTCATCCTTGTTTGTTATCTACTTTGGTAAGTGTAAGGGTCTGAAGGCCTTTTCGACTTCCTTATATTTTTGGTTGAGGAGTGTTATATGCTTATCTTACGAGTCAGCGAGACTAAGACCTCCTCAGAAGATTACGACTCATTCCACTAGAACGGTGGCTTCCTCTTGGGCCTTTAAGAACAAGGCCTCTATGGATCAGATTTGTAAGGTTTTTTCTTTGGCTGAAGCAGCTTTTGGGAGAAAAAAGGTTTTACAGGCTGTGGTGCCCTCAGATTAGGGTCCGCCTTCTTTTTACCCCTCCTGTTATCATTCAGTGTCCACTAGAGCTTGGGTATAGTTTTCCCAACAGTAAGGAATGATGCCATGGACTCTCCTCATATTATGAAGGAAAACATAAATTATGCTTATCTGATAATTTAATTTACTTCTGTATGAGGAGAATCCACGGCCCCCACCCGTATACTCTGATGGGCGGACCAAAATTTGTTTTTCTCTTCCGGCACAATTTATACCCTGATATTTCTCCTACTGTTCCTTGTTCCCTTGGCAGAATGACTGGGATATGAGGGAAGTAGGGGGAGTATTTAAGCTTTTGGCTGGGGTGTCTTTGCCTCCTCCTGGTGGCCAGGGTCAGTATTTCCCAACAGTAGGGAATGATGCAGTAGACTCTCCTCATACAGAAGGAAATTAAATTATCAGGTAAGCATAATTTATATTTTATCATTGGTGATCTGTAATAAAATTTCTATATCTACATTTAATATTCTACTTTTGTCTCAATCCTCAAAAATCAGTGCTGATGTATTTTTTAGTTTTAAAACTTTATACTAACAACATAAAATTTGCCAAATATTTTAAATATTTTTAATTTAGGAATTGAATATGAAATGTAAAATGTGAATGTTTGGATTTAATGAAAAAAAAAATCCAAAATATTTAGACATTGAAAGTTTTGAGTACTGGTGTCATATATTCAGTGTGTGTATGTGTGTGTGTTCAACAGTGTGTGTGTGTGTGTGTGCAACAGTGTATGTGTGTGCAAAAGTGTGTATGTGTTTAGTGTGTGTGTGTGTGCAAAAGTGTGTAGGTGTGTGCGTGTGTGTGCAACAGTGTGTGGGTGTTTGTGTGCAACAGTGTGTGTGTGTGTGCAACAGTGTGTATGTGTGTGTGTGCAACAGTGTGTATGTGTGTGTGTGTGCAACAGTGTGTGTGTGTGTGTGTGCAACAGTGTGTGTGTGTGCAACAGTGTGTGTGCATGTGTGTGCACAAGTGTGTGTGTGTGTGTGTGTGTGCAACAGTGTGTGTGCACAAGTGTGTGTGTGTGCACAAGTGTGTGTGTTTATGTAAATTTCCTGCAAGCCACATATTTTAACTGACTCCTTTAAAAATATATACTGATAACTCTACACTTCCCCACCCCACTCTCTGCATATGCACTAAAGGTAATGTCTATGCATGAACCAAGCTGGTTGGCTTATACACTTGGGCCCTGAGGGAGAATAGAAATCTGGGTGGTTGGGATACAATGCTAGCTCTCCTTTATAGTGTAATTTTATGGGGTGTCATAATGTAGGTTACACATAGCAGAAGTTCTAGGCCATAACATTTGGGGTTGCAAAATAAAGGACATGTGACTAGATATTAAGGGTGCAGGGTGCACTGTTGGAAGAACCTTGTCTTAAACACCCTATTCCTACCTGTATTGTAAATGCACTTCTAAATTTTAGTGCTACAGTAAAAGAGTGCTTAGAACTGGATACATATTTATGGAACTGTTGAGTTAAAAGTAGAATGCAAATGGAAACATGTTATTAGGAAATGATCATTCTTTTTGCATGGTAACACATTCATGTGTTTCAGCTATAATTCAATCATGTTTTCTTCATAAATGGAAAGAGTCCACAGCTGCATTAATTAATTTTTGGGAAATAAGAACCTGGCCACCAGGAGGAGGCAAAGACACCCCAGCCAAAGGCTTAAATACTCCTCCCATTCCCCTCATCCCCCAGTCATTGTTTGCCTTTCATCCCAGGAGGTTGGCAGAGAAGTGTCAGAAGTTTTTGATAGTCTCTTATGGAGGGTAGTACTCTTCGGCATGGGACTGGAGTTTTAAGTAGTCCTGTCAGCCTCTCAGTGAGAGCATGGGTGAAAGTTAGAGTCTGGAGATGCAGGGAGAGTCTTTCTGCAAAACCATCCCGACTCATATTAACAGCTCCACAAGCAATCAGCATTGACGAGTTTCACTGCCTGCTTTTTTCTCTCAAGTCCATGGCAGAAGCGACACTACCATCTGTAACACTTGAAGGGCCGTGTTCCTGTTCCACGGCGTAGATTCCAGTAAGATCGTTTCATTTTACTTTAATCATGGATGTATTGTAATTACAACTGTTTATCCGAGAGGGGCTACAACCTTTCGGGGATTACTTTAACATAGGGACTCAGTAAGGCGCCTTTTTGTATCTCAGAATCAAGGGTTAATATCTCCTGAGGGGGGTTATTGAACAGGGGGGTTTATAATCATGTTTGTTATGTGATTCTGTCTGCTACTGTGTAGTGTTGCTTCGGGTCATGGCTATTTTGGAACATAACGGCCTATGTCTAGTGACACGGCCATTACAGTCGGGCACGCATATGCATGGACAGCACGGTTTACCTTGTGACCGGATGTGGCCACATTTTAGCTCTCCATTTCCGCATTCCTGACCGTGTGGTGACGGAGAAATCCTGGTCCGCTGGTGTCTGCTTCTCTGGAGGTGGGGAGTTCCCCTGCCATTGGGGGTGTAAAGTGCTGTTTAGATTTTTCTTATTGGTCCATTTCTCCAACATTGGTGTGTCCGGTCCACAGCGTCATCCATTACTTGTGGGAAATGTTCTCCCCCACAGGGAAAGGCAAGGAGAGCACACAGCAAGAGCTGTCCATATAGCTCCCCCTCTGGCTCAGCCCCCCAGTCATTCTCCTTGCCGCTCTGAACAAGTAGCATCTACCACGGGGATGGCGAGGAGTTTGTGGTGTTAGTTGTAGTTTTTTATTCTTCTATCAAGAGTTTGTTATTTTAAAATAGTGCTGGCTTGTACTATTTACTCTATAACAGAAAAGTGATGAAGATTTCTGTTTAAGAGGGCTATGATTTTAGCACAAGTAACTAAAATCCATTACTGTTACCACGCAGGACTGTTGAAACAAGAGAACTTCAGTTGGGGGTAACAGTTTGCAGACTCATCTGCTTCAGGTATGACTAGTCTCCTTCTAACAACACAGGCTAATGCTAGATGACAGTCATTTTTCCCCTCAGGGGAAACGGTAAGCCATTTTTCTTTCACCTCAGCAAAAAAGATAACAGGCTTCCCCTTTTTGTTTTTTATGCTGGTAGACACTGTTAGGGGCTAAATCGATTGGTTTTTATTACAATATTATACCATTTGAAATATTTTATAAGCTCACATACACTTGGGAACGTTTTTTATTGATCTGGCTTGTTTTAGACACCTAAATCTAGTCAGGAAGGCCCCTTCACTCTAGTGTGCTGAGGGAGGAAGCCTCATTTTGGCACTTCAGCTGTGCAGTTGAATTTCAAGGCAGTGCATGCAGATTCATGTGAGAGGGTCCTGTGGTTCAGAAAGTGACTCCAAAAGGCTTTTTTTCTGTGAATGGTGACCCCTAAGGAAGGTAAAAAGCTGCAGCAAGGCTGTAGCTGGGATTGTGGTGTGTAAAAACGGTTAAATCCAACAATTAGCTCCGGTTTGCTTGTTTTAAGAGCTAGAGTCTCCATATTTGCTGTGCAATACTTTCTAAGCATTAAGACACTGGGGTCCAAATTTCAGAAAAATCGGACATTGCCGTCATAGTTTTTTGAACATTCAGAAATAAATGTGTCATTTTATTATTTAAACGTTTTTGTTTAAAATCGTTTTTATTGCATTGTTTGCCTGCCTAAATCTGTTTAACATGTCTGTTCCATCAGATAACCTATGTTCTGTGTGTATAGAGACAAATGTGGTTCCCCCTTCGAGTGTTTGTGATAATTGCGCCATAGCGTCCAAACAAAATCAGGACAGCTCTGTTATTTTTCATAATGTTACCCAAGATGATTTATCTAATGAAGGTAGTGGGGATAGCTCTACATCCTCTCCTTCTGTGTCTACACCAGCTTTGCCCGCGCAGGCGACACCTAGCGCGCCAGTGCTTATTTCTATGCAACAATTATCAGCAGTAGTGGATAATTCTATAGCAAATCTTTTATCCAAACTGCCAGTTTTTCCGAGAAAGCGTGATTGTTCAGTTTTAAATACAGATAAAAAGGATGAACAATCAGACGCTGACGATGCCTTATCTATTTTACCCTCACATCAATCGGAATTGGCTGTGAGGGAAGGGCTGTCTGAGGGTGAAATTTCAGACTCAGGAAAAATTTCTCAACAGGCAGAACCTGATCTAGTGGCATTTAAGTTTAAGCTAGAACATCTCCGCGCTTTGCTTAAGGAGGTATTAGCTATTCTGGATGACTGTGATTCCATGGTAGTACCAGAGAAGTTGTGCAAATTGGACACATTTTTAGAGGTCCCAGTGCACGACGACGCTTTTCCAATACCTAAGAGGGTAGCGAACATAGTGGAAAAGGAGTGGGAGAAGCCAGGTGTACCCTTTGCCCCACCTCCTATATTTAAGAAAATGTTTCCCATAGTAGACCCTAGAAGGGACGCATGGCAAACGGTCCCGAAGGTTGAGGGAGCTGTTTCAACACTAGCGAAGCGCACAACTATTCCTATAGAGGACAGCTGCGCTTTCAAAGATCCTATGGATAAAAAATTGGAAGGATTTCTTAAAAAGATTTTTGTTTAGCAAGGGTTCATCCTTCAACCAGCTACGTGTGTTATTACTGTCACTTCAGCGGCGTCCTTTTGGTTCGAAGAACTAGAAAGGTCGCTCCAGAAAGAGACTTCCTATGAAGAAGTCATGGACAGAATTCACGCATTAAAGTTAGCTAATTCCTTTATATTGGATGCCGCCTTTCAAATAACGAAATTGGCGGCGAAAAAAACTCAGGTTTTGCTATAGTAGCGCGGAGGGCGCTTTGGCTAAAATCCTGGTCGGCAGACGTGTCGTCCAAGACTAAGTTACTGAATATTCCTTTCAAGGGTAAGACCCTTTTTGGGCCGGAATTGAAGGTAATTATTTCAGAAATCACTGGGGGTAAGGGCCATGCCCTCCCACAGGATAGGCCTTTTAAGGCTAAGAACAAGTCTAATTTTCGTTCCTTTCGCAATTCAGGAACGGACCGGCTAATAACTCCACTGCCGCTAGACAAGAAGGTAACGCGGCCCAGCCCAAACCCGCTTGGAAGCCCATGCAAGGCTGGAACAAGGGTAAACAAACCAAGAAACCTGCTGCTGCTACCAAGACAGCATGAAGGGGTAGCCCCCGATCCGGGACCGGATCTGGTAGGGGGCAGACTATCTCTCTTCGCTCAGGCTTGGGCAAGAGATGTTCTGGATCCCTGGGCACTAGAGATAGTTTCCAAGGGATACCTGTTAGAATTCAAGGGACTTCCTCCAAAGGGAAGGTTCCACCTGTCTCGCTTATCTTCAGACCAGATAAAGAAACAGGCATTCTTACATTGTGTAAGAGACCTATCAAAGATGGGAGTGATAAACCCAGTCCCCTCCGGGGAACAAGGTCTAGGGTTTTACTCAAACCTGTTTGTGGTTCCCAAAAAAGAGGGAACTTTCAGGCCAATTCTGGATTTAAAGATATTAAACAAGTTCCTCAGAGTTCCATCCTTCAAGATGGAAACCATTCGGACAATCTTACCAACAATCCAGCAGGGTCAATTTTTGACTACCGTGGATCTGAAGGATGCGTATCTGCATATCCCAATCCACAAATCTCATCATCAGTTCCTGAGGTTCGCCTTTCTGGACAAACATTACCAGTTTGTGGCTCTTCCATTCGGTTTAGCCACCGCTCCCAGAATTTTCACAAAGGTGCTAGGGTCCCTTCTAGCGGTCCTAAGACCGAGGGGCATCGCTGTAGCACCTTATCTAGATGACATCCTAATCCAAGCGTCGTCTCTTTCCAAAGCGAGGGCTCATACAGACATTGTGTTGGCTTTTCTCAGATCTCACGGGTGGAAAGTGAACATAGAAAAAAGTTCACTGTCACCATCCACAATGGTTCCTTTTCTGGGAACAATAATAGATTCTGTGGAAATGAAGATCTTTCTCACAGACGTCAGAAAGACAAAGCTTCTAAAAGCTTGTCGAGTTCTTCACTCTATTCCTCAACCCTCCATAGCTCAATGCATGGAAGTAATAGAACTAATGGTCGCAGCAATGGATGTGGTTCCTTTTGCTCGAATTCATCTAAGACAATCAGTGGAATGGGGACTATACAGACTTGTCTCCCCAAATTCAAGTAGACCAGGTAACCAGGGACTCACTTCTCTGGTGGTTGACCCAGGATCACCTGTCTCAGGGAATGAGTTTCCGCAGACCGGAGTGGGTCATCGTCACGACCGACGCCAGCCTCTTGGGGTGGGGCGCGGTCTGGGACTCTCTGAAAGCTCAGGGCCTATGGTCGCGGGAAGAGTCGCTTCTCCCGATAAACATTTTGGAACTAAGAGCTATATTCAATGCGCTCCTGGCTTAGCCTCAGCTAGCGGAAGCCAGGTTCATAAGATTTCAGTCGGACAACATAACGACTGTTGCGTACATCAATCATCAGGGGGGAACAAAGAGTTCCCTAGCGATGAAGGAAGTAACCAAGATAATCCAATGGGCAGAGAATCACTCCTGCCATCTATCTGCTATTGACATCCCAGGAGTAGACAACTGGGAGGCGGACTATTTGAGTCGTCAGACTTTCCATCCGGGGGAGTGGGAACTCCATCCGGAGGTCTTTGCTCAGTTAACCCAATTATGGGGCATTCCAGACATGGATCTAATGGCGTCCCGTCAGAACTTCAAGATTCCTTGCTACGGGTCCAGATCCAGGGATCCCAAGGCGACTCTAGTGGATGCATTAGTGGCGCCTTGGTCGTTAAACCTAGCATATGTGTTTTCACCGTTTCCTCTCCTCCCCAGGCTCATAGCCAGGATCAAACAGGAGAAGGCCTCGGTGATTCTGATAGCTCCTGCGTGGCCACGCAGGACTTGGTATGCAGACCTGGTGAATATGTCATCGGCTCCACCATGGAAGCTACCTTTGAGACAGGACCTTCTAGTACAAGGTCCATTCGAACATCCCAATCTAGTTTCTCTGCAGCTGACTGCTTGGAAATTGAACGCTTGATTTTATCCAAGCGTGGGTTTTCAAATTCTGTGATTGATACTCTGGTCCAAGCCAGAAAACCTGTGACTAGAAGTATTTACCATAAAATATGGAAAAAATATATCTGTTGGTGTGAATCCAAAGGATTCTCCTGGAGTAAGATTAAAATTCCAAAGATTCTCTCCTTTCTCCAAGAAGGTTTGGATAAAGGATTGTCAGCTAGTTCTCTAAAAGGACAGATTTCTGCATTATCCGTCTTGTTGCACAAACGACTGGCAGCTTTGCCAGATGTACAAGCTTTTGTTCAGGCTTTGGTTAGAATCAAGCCTGTTTACAGACCCATGACTCCTCCTTGGAGTCTAAATTTAGTTCTTTCAGTTCTTCAAGGGGTTCCGTTTGAACCTTTACATTCCATAGATATTAAGTTACTATCTTGGAAAGTTCTGTTTTTGGTTGCTATTTCTTCTGCTAGAAGAGTTTCTGAATTATCTGCTTTGCAGTGTGATCCACCCTATCTGGTGTTCCATTCAGATAAGGTTGTTTTGCGTACTAAGCCTGGTTTTCTTCCAAAAGTTGTTTCCAACGAGAACATCAACCAGGAAATAGTTGTTCCTTCTTTCTGTCCGAATCCAGTTTCAAAGAAGGAAGGTTTATTACACAATTTAGATGTTGTTCGTGCTTAAAGTTCTATTTAGAAGCAACAAAAGATTTTAGACAAACCTCATCCTTGTTTGTCGTTTACTCTGGTAAGAGGAGAGGTCAAAAAGCTACTGCTACCTCTCTCTCTTTCTGGCTGAAAAGCATTATCCGCTTGGCTTATGAGACTGCCGGACGGCAGCCTCCTGACCGTATCACAGCTCACTCTACTAGGGCTGTGGCTTCCACATGGGCCTATAAGAACGAGGCTTCTGTTGACCAGATATGTAAGGCAGCGACTTGGTCTTCTCTGCACACTTTTGCCAAATTCTACAAATTTGATATTTTTGCTTCTTCGGAGGCTGTTTTTGGGAGAAAGGTTTTGCAAGCCGTGGTGCCTTCTGTTTAGGTAACCTGATTTGCTCCCTCCCTTCATCCGTGTCCTAAAGCTTTGGTATTGGTTCCCACAAGTAATGGATGACGCAGTGGACCGGACACACCAATGTTGGAGAAAACAGAATTTATGCTTACCTGATAAATTACTTTCTCCAACGGTGTGTCCGGTCCACGGCCCGCCCTGGTTTTTTTTAATCAGGTTGAAAATTTTTTTCTTTATACACTACAGTCACCACGGCACCCTATAGTTTCTTCTTTTTCTCCTAACCGTCGGTCGAATGACTGGGGGGCGGAGCCAGAGGGGGAGCTATATGGACAGCTCTTGCTGTGTGCTCTCCTTGCCTTTCCCTGTGGGGGAGAACATTTCCCACAAGTAATGGATGACGCCGTGGACCGGACACACCGTTGGAGAAAGTAATTTATCAGGTAAGCATAAATTCTGTTTTTTTATTCAATTTCCCAGTTATGGAGGATTCTGATTTTTTTGGAGAAGAAGAATATGAATTGGCCCGGGTGATACATGCCCATCAGTTATGTTCTTAATGCCGTTTTAGAGTGCTCTGTTCCTCGGGATCGGGGAATCAGGTGCCCACTGAACCTCCACCTCTGGGGATCCTTCTTGGATGTTTGGAGACTTATGATCCTGTGGACTGGTTCGGGCCAACCCAGTTTTTTCAGGGTCACTGTCCGGACAGATAGCTCAGCATGCTAAGGCACTGTGGCTGAGCTCTGTAGCAACCCAAGGGTTGCAGGTTCGATTCCCCGGCAAGGTCCACTCAGCCTTACATCCTTCTGAGGTTGATAAAAATGAGCAGCGCCTTGAGACCCTTTACGGGTGATTAGCCGCGCTTTGCAAGTACACAATACATACATACATACATACATAGGGGCTAGCTCATTGGGCTTGCAAACAGGAAGGCCAGAGTTCACATCCACCTTCGGGTACTGGTTATAAACTTTAAGCCCTGACTTGTCCTTCGGACCAAGGCTCCTCTTCATCGGGAGTTTTTTTTTCTGTTGGGTCAACAGTGGTGTCTAAATGATTTTTTCATTTGGTCCGTGTTTTGATCATACTATGGTTCCATGTCTTGTGGACATGTACGCTGTTCTTGTCTGTGCCCTTCCCTTTTGAGGGGATAGTTTGTCTTCCTTATGAGCTGGGGTTTCCTCTCTCTGGAGGGTCATTGTCCTGCCATTTGTGTAGGAGATTGGATCTGTAAGGAGCAGCATCTGCTGCTCTGTGGGCTCTGTTCCACCTGTTGGAAATTGATCTCTCTATGTAGAGACTGTCTAAGAGAGTTGTGACAGGTCTTCCTACAGATCTATTGCACTTTTCTCTGTTTCAGGTCCTAGGAGGTTCTCCTTGGGAGTGTCTTATTTTGGAGGAGCGGATTAGGTTGGCACCCGAGCTCTGTTGGGTTGGGTGAGTCCCCCCTTTTTCTTTCCATTCCCTGGGGGCTTGTGGTTGGGGTCTTTCTGTCCCCCATGTCTATTAGACATGTCTGTCGCTTGGGCTTGAGGTTTCTCCTTTCTCCACGTTCAAGATTTGTCGGAAGGACTGGCGACTCTTAGATAGCCTGCCACGTTTTCCGCTGGTTAGTGGATACTTAGCAATCTGAAGGATCTTATCTTCAGCTGCTTTCTACTTGCCCTGCAAGTATTTAGGTTTCAGAGTCATTTTTAGATGACTGCAGCATGCAGTGTTTTTACTTCAGGTGTTGTTCGTCAGACCTCTCTGAGCTTGCTGCACGAGGTTTCATTTCTGAATATTTCGGTATTCTGAGCTGACTTGGGGACCTTAGTCTTCAGTTGCTTCTAGAGTGCGGTTGCACTGTGTTAGGGGAAGATCCTCTCTCTGTTTCAGACTGCCGGCCTTATCTCGTGGTTTCTGTATCTCTGGGGTCTCGGGGTTGCCTCCTCTTGTTTCTATGAGACTGGTTGGGTCTCTGTTAGCCTGACTCGGTTTCTCGTGTTTTTGCTCTGTGTTTGTGCCCTTTTTAGTTTTTTTTTTCTGGAGTTCCTTATGCTCAGCTAGCTCAGCATACTAATGCACTGTGGCTACTCTGCACTGTAGCACACCGAGGGTTGCAAGTTCGATCCCCGGCTAGGTCTACTCAGCCTTTCCCCCTTTTGAGGTTGATAAAATGAGCAGCGCCTTGAGTCCCTTAAGGAGGATTAGCCGTGCTTTACAAGTACAATCAGGATTTCTCTGTGTCTTTTCTTCTTTGTGGAAGAATACGGTAGTTGGTTCCCTTTCTTTAGTAAGGGGTGTGTTGTTTGGAGACTGCTGGGAGATGGTGTCTCTTGGAGTCTGAATGTTTGGTAGGTTTAGACTGTCTAGCTGGTGGGGAATCTAGCACACCTGAAGTAAACTTTATCCCAAAGTTTAAAGAGTTATAGTTAGTTGTAGTAGGTAGCGCAAAACAAGTTGCTATTCCCAATGTGTCTTACTGTAAATATGTGTGATAATATGTGGGCTCAATATATGTTAATGTTTTGATGAGTCCTAATTTTATATTCTCTTTTGGAAAAAATGGATGTCGAAACTATTTAAGAAATAAATATGATCCTTTATTTGATTATGGTAAATTTACCCAATAGTAGTGATGCTAAAAGTACAGTTAAACAAAAATTATTACAATTCCTTCAAAGTTTAAAAAATGACACCGGTGTCTCTATGTATAAAAATGTACATAATATATAAAAAATAAATTAAATTAAAATAATAACGTTGAAATCTTATAATTTATACAGTTTTGGGTTTATCACAAGTTGTAATTTCTAACAGAATGTTTGTAGATACAATTTTATAGTGGATAAAACAATAGTTGCTGTATAGTTCATATAGGATACTTTGTTTCAAGTTCAGCTATGCAATTGAGATCTTATCTTAGGCAACTATATATCAAATGTAGAGGTATGTTGGTGCGATTTTTATCACACTATAATATAAGTATACAAATTAGTACCTTGAAGTGTATCTGTTTGATATCACTTTTGTGAGATAATTGCGGTTAAATAAACGCCGCTATGCCAGTGTTTTGATTAAGTTTCAAGATCAAGCTGGTGGCAGTTCTATATGAGCTGCTGGCGGTTAAATAAATGCCGCTTTGGTTTCCTCTTATTAGGTGGGCTTATCTGTTTGCTGCGAGAAAATTCACTTTTATATAAGTGTTTCGGTAGTTGTCGTGGCCGCTCAGTTACCTTATCCTTTGTCGGTCAGTGACCGATCGCGCTCTTAAGGGTTTCTTGGTGGGATCTTCGTTGCGGTTAAGTGCTAACCGTTTGCTGATGTTTTTTAAGTATCTCCGGTTTTTCTATTCTGTGGCTTGTCTGTCGGTCAGTGACCGATCACGATGGTATGGTTGTTGGATAACCTCCTGATGTGGAATTTTTGCGTGCCTTTCCGGTCTGTTGTTCCCAGGTTTCTTAGATGTCGGTCAGTGACCGATCTGGGTGCTGAAATGTGGTTGTTGGGATAAGTAGAAAGTTTGTAGGATAAGTAGAAAAAGGATTTCTAGTTATCAATGTGATCTTTGCGGTTAAATATATGCCGCTCAGTGGGAACTTGAATATTTCAACTGGGTATAGCTGGTATTCACTTTGTCTTCTCAAATCCTGTGCAGGTGTGCTCTGGTATCAACATGTGTCGGCTGGACAGCCTTTTTCAAGATACCAGATGTGGGGATTCAAAGGCTATTTAAATTAGAGAGGCTTTAAATAGCCTTTGAATCCCCACATCTGGTATCTTGAAAAAGGCTGTCCAGCCGAAACATGTTGATACCAGAGCACACCTGCACATGATTTGAGAAGACAAAGTGAATACCAGCTATACCCAGTTGAAATATTCAAGTTCCCACTGAGCGGCATATATTTAACCACAAAGATCACATTGATAACTAGAAATCCTTTTTCTACTTATCCTACAAACTTTCTACTTATCCCAACAACCACATTTCAGCACCCAGATCGGTCACTGACCGACATCTAAGAAACCTGGGAACAACAGACCGGAAAGGCACGCAAAAATTCCACATCAGGAGGTTATCCAACAACCATACCATCGTGATCGGTCACTGACCGACAGACAAGCCACAGAATAGAAAAACCGGAGATACTTAAAAAACATCAGCAAACGGTTAGCACTTAACCGCAACGAAGATCCCACCAAGAAACCCTTAAGAGCGCGATCGGTCACTGACCGACAAAGGATAAGGTAACTGAGCGGCCACGACAACTACCGAAACACTTATATAAAAGTGAATTTTCTCGCAGCAAACAGATAAGCCCACCTAATAAGAGGAAACCAAAGCGGCATTTATTTAACCGCCAGCAGCTCATATAGAACTGCCACCAGCTTGATCTTGAAACTTAATCAAAACACTGGCATAGCGGCGTTTATTTAACCGCAATTATCTCACAAAAGTGATATCAAACAGATACACTTCAAGGTACTAATTTGTATACTTATATTATAGTGTGATAAAAATCGCACCAACATACCTCTACATTTGATATATAGTTGCCTAAGATAAGATCTCAAACTCAATTGCATAGCTGAACTTGAAACAAAGTATCCTATATGAACTATACAGCAACTATTGTTTTATCCACTATAAAATTGTATCTACAAACATTCTGTTAGAAATTATAACTTGTGATAAACCCAAAACTGTATAAATTATAAGATTTCAACGTTATTATTTTAATTTAATTTATTTTTTATATATTATGTACATTTTTATACATAGAGACACCGGTGTCATTTTTTAAACTTTGAAGGAATTGTAATAATTTTTGTTTAACTGTACTTTGAGCATCACTACTATTGGGTAAATTTACCATAATCAAATAAAGGATCATATTTATTTCTTAAATAGTTTCGACATCCATTTTTTCCAAAAGAGAATATAAAATTAGGACTCATCAAAACATTAACATATATTGAGCCCACATATTATCACACATATTTACAGTAAGACACATTGGGAATAGTCTCTTGGAGTCTGTTGACTCAGAAGAGTCTAGTTCCTGCGGTCTCTAGCAAGGCTTGTGGACTATCTGCGGGTCAGTGTCCTTGGGCCTTTTCCTTTTTTTTCAAGGTTGTTCTCGGCTTCAGACGAAGCAGGATTTTGTTGGGTAGGGGTTTTCAGGCCTGGTGCCCTCAGAATGGGCCGCCTCTTGAACCCTCCCGTTTTTGCATTCAGTGTCCTCTATAGCTTGGGTATTGTTTTCCTAAAAGTAATGAATGCAGCTATGGACTCTTTCCATTTATGAAGAAAAACATAAATTATGCTTACCTAATAATTTTCTTTTCTTCAGATGGAAAGAGTCCACAGCTCCCCGCCCGTGTTTTTATGTGGGGCGGATGTAATTTTTGTTCTTCTGGCACCTTTTCACCCTGATATTTCTACTACTGTTCCTTGTTCCTCGGCAGAATGACTGGGGGGATGAGGGGAGTGGGAGGAGTATTTAAGCCTTTGGTTGTAATGTCTTTGCCTCCTCCTGGTGGCCAGGTTCTGAATTCCCAAAAGTAATGAATGCAGCTGTGGACTCTTTCCATCTGAAGAAAAGAAAATGATCCGGTAAGCATAATTTATGTTTTTTATGGTCAGTCATCAATGTGATCTTCTGTGGTTTGCACTTCCAATATGTAAAGTAAAGGAACAAATACAAGATAGTATAACCTCTCTACAAGTTACCCCATACTGATCACATAATAACAATATTAATAATCTCTTTACTACAAATAGGGAGAATTCAGTTCTGTGTTTCCGTAATCAGTTTGCCTTCCACAGAAGCATTGCAATGATACAATAATAAATGTATATAGCAATATGTGTTCTGGAAATAATCTGTTTTCCTGAGTCATTACCGTGAGAGTTGTATTCCTTTAATTTACATATCACAAGTGCAGATTACAGATGATTAGATAAAAAGAAGCAGAGATATTGACATAATGACTGAGTGTAGCACCATGCAAATGGTATCTGTGATTTTCTAACAGTTTTGCACAATTGTTTTTCTGGTGCTTTCTTTTATTATTGCTGATATTATTATTTGTAGTGACACCAGATTCAGTAGCACTTCTCTTTTTCTCTTCTGTGTGCTTTCCACCACTGAGCTGGACAAGGTCACAAATATATCATAATAAAAGTACCCACTGTGAAAATTGTTAGAACGTTTCAACTCGTTTCCAATCATTTTCTTAAATTATTGCTATAAACATGGTGGTAAAGTAGACAAGTAGTGAGATGTTGCTATTGTGGGTTTGCATTCTTTATAAATAGTTATGAACCACAGGGCAGAAGCGGGGGATAATGTACTTCGGGTACATGGGTATCTTTTGCCTGTAGTTAGAGAAGGAAATCTGGCCCTGACTGTAAATACAGTAGGGAAACAAAGTTTGAGCAAATCTGTACATCCCAGTAAGGCCAGCAGACAATGTGTCTTCCAAATCATTCAAGGTTCTCCCCAACAATAAATTGCATTCAAACTGTTACATCATTGTATCAAATATCTGATCTCATGATAGATTCCTTAGCATATAAACTCTGTTTTATTTATGCTCTACTTTCTTCAGACTGCCTGGGACCCTGATGTTGACAGCTGGTTGGATGAGTTGATGCAGGACGCCAGTGAGGAGTGTGAGCCAGAGTGGTTGGATGCAGAAGACCCTCTTTTCATCCTCTACACCAGTGGATCTACTGGAAAGCCAAAGGTAGTGAGACTAGTAATTAATTGGGAACAAAATGCACATTTTATACTGCTGTTATCTGGGATGGCCTAATTTCCTTTTGTGAATAGTATCAATATTTAACCCAAATGGTATTTAAAGGTAAATATTTTATGGTGGTGCTCCTAGATAAATAGTAATGGTATGTTTTTTATCTTATAAATAGAGGTGTCTTTTGAATTTTGGCTAAAATCTGCCATTAAGGCAATAACGTACAGGTAGCCCTTATTTTGCAGCAGTTTGTTTTGCCCCAATTCACAATAACAGTTACATTATACACCCAATTTGGGACTTAAGAAAATCAATATTGCTCTTTATGTGAAATCTCCGTGAAAGGATAAATAATTAGAATACACATCTGATACAGGATGAGAGACTATTTTTGCACAGATGTTTAAGTGACTTTGCACTTACAGGGACATCATTTCTAAATCTAGGGCGCAAACCGATATAGATCGTAGTTTGCGGCGCAAGCGAGGGAACCCGCGTCGCCCGCAATTTCAGCTCGCAACTCGAGCTATCCCATATATGTCGCCGTCAGATGCTAACGTGCCGTAAGTCTGACAAACCAGCGATGTCCAGAAATCTGCGCAAGTACAAATTTCTGGCGTCGCCAGTGACTTGCGGCACGTTAGAAACTGCCGGCGCCTACAAAACCTGACTAAAGTCTAAATCACCCGCACTGTCTAACACGCCTCCCTAACATAGCCCGACAAGTCTAACACGCCTCCCTAACATAGCCCGACACGTCTAACCCTCTATCCGCTATCCCCCCTCACTAGCCTAACAATAAAATATGTATTAACCCCTAAACCGCCGCTCCCGGAGCCCGCCGCTACCTAATAAAGTTATTAACCCCTAAACCGCCGCCAACTATATTAAATCTATAACCCCCTAAAGTGAGCCCCTAACACCGCCGCCATCTACCTTACCTACCCCCTAAAGTGAGCCCCTACCCCGCCGCTATCTATTTTAAAATTATTAACCCCTAATCTAATCCCCCTACCCCGCCGCCATCTATATTAAATTATTTAACCCCTAAAATACTAAACTATCCCTACCACTAAACCTAAGTCTAACCCTACAAATAGCCCTGAAAAGGGCTTTTTGCGTGGCATTGCCCCAATGGGCTTTTGGCGGGGCTTTGTCACAAAGTAAACTGCTCTTTTGCCTACAATCTACATCCCCCTACACCGCAGCCACCTATAATAAATGTATTAACCCCTAATCTAATCCCCCTACACCGCCGCCAGCTATATTAACTATATTAACCCTAATTATATTAGGGTTAATATAGTTAATATAGTTATTATATTATATATATTAACTATATTAACCCTAATTATATTAGGGTTAATATAGTTAATATCGTTATTATATTATATATATATTAAGTATAATAACCCTATCTAACTCTAACATCCTAACTAAACTCTTATTAAAATAAATCTAATATTAATATTATTAATTAAAATATTCCTATTTAAATCTAAATACTTACCTATAAAATAAACCCTAAGATAGCTACAATGTAATTAATAATTACATTATCACTATGTTAGGGTTTATATTTATTTTACAGGTAAATTGTTAATTATTTTAACTAGGTATAATAGCTATTAAATAGTTATGATGCGGAGCGGTTCAGCCAATCGGATTGAACTTGAATCTGATTGGCTGATTCAATCAGCCAATCAGATTTTTCTACCTTAATTCCGATTGGCTGATAGAATCCTATCAGCCAATCGGAATTCGGCGGACGCCATCTTGGATGACGTCATTTAAAGGAACCTCATTCGTCGGGAAGTCGTCGTGCCGGAAGGATGCTCCGCGGCGGAGGAGCGAACAAAGAAGATTGAAGATGCCGATTTGCTTGAAGACATCGCCGATGGAAGAAGACTCTCTGCCGCTTGCTTCAAGACATCGCCCGGATGGAAGAAGACTTGCTGGAACACATCGCCTGCATCGGATGAGGAGTTCGGCCCGGCTGGGTGAATACAAGGTAGGGAGATCTTCAGGGGGGTAGTGTTAGGTTTATTTAAGGGGGGTTTGGGTTAGATTAGGGGTATGTGGGTGGTGGGTTGTAATGTTGGGGGGTGGTATTGTGTTTTTTTTTGCAGGCAAAAGAGCAGTTTTCTTTGGGGCATGCCCCCACAAAAGGCCCTTTTAAGGGCTGGTAAGGTAAAAGAGCTTTGAACTTTTTTTAATTTAGAATAGGGTAGGGAATTTTTTTATTTTGGGGGGCTTTATTATTTTATTAGGGGGCTTAGAATAGGTGTAATTAGCTTAAAAATCTTGTAATATTTTTTTTATTTTTTGTAATTTAGTGTTTTTTTTTTTTGTAATTTAGTTTAGTTTATTTAATTGTATTTTTAGATAGATATTTGTAGTTTATTGAATTTATTGATAGTGTAGGTGTATTTGTAACTTAGGTTAGGATTTATTTTACAGGTAATTGGGTAATTATTTTAACTAGGTAGCTATTAAATAGTTCATAACTATTTAATAGCTATTATACCTAGTTAAAATAATTAACAATTTACCTGTAAAATAAATATAAACCCTAACATAGCTATAATGTAATTTTTAATTATATTGTAGCTATCTTAGGGTTTATTTTATAGGTAAGTATTTAGATTTAAATAGGAATATTTTAGTTTATAATATGAATTAGATTTATTTAATAAGAATTTAGTTAGGGGTGTTAGGGTTAGATAGAGTTAATATAGTTAATATAAATACTATAGTAACTATATTAACTATATTAACCCTAATATAATTAGGGTTAATATAGTTAATATATATAATGTAATAACTATATTAACTATAATATACTTAGGGTTAATATAAATAATATAGCTGGCGGCGGGGTAGGTAGATTAAATTAGGGGTTAATAATTTTAATATAGATGGCGGCGGTGTAAGGGGTTCACATTAGGGGATAGATCAGTTAGATGGTGGCGGTTTTAGGGGCTCACAGTAGGGGGTTAGTTTATGTAGATGGCGGCGGTTTAGGGGTTTAATACTTTATTAGGGATTGCAGCGGGGGATCGCGGTTGACAGGGAGATAGACATTGCGCATGCGTTAGGTGTTAGGTTTATTTTAGCAGATCGTGGTTGACAGGGAGATAGACATTGCGCATGCGTTAGGTGTTGGGTTTATTTTAGAAGATCGCGGTTGACAGGGAGATAGACATTGCGCATGCGTTAGGTGTTAGGTTTATTTTAGCAGCCAGTTTAGGGAGTTACGGGGCTCCAATAGTCAGCGTAAGGCTTCTTACGGCTGCTTTTTGTGGCGAGGTGAAAATGGAGTAAGATTTCTCCATTTTCGCCACGTAAGTCCTTACGCTGTATATTGGATACCAAATTGCGCGGGTTTGGTATACCTGCCTATGGCCCAAAAAACTATGGGCGACGGCAGAAATATACGCGCGTAACTTCTAGGTTACGCCGTATATAGGATACCAAACCCGCGCAAATATTGGCGTCGCCAGCTTTTGCGGGCGACGATTTTTATCGGATCGACCCCCTAGTGTTTGGGGGAATGTTACTAATAGTTTCTATATTTTAAGTTTATTTGCATTTATTACTTGATATATTAAATAGATTTTGATTTTATCACATTAATGGGTTTTAGCATTCATAGAATGTATTTCAGAGATTTAAAGGGACATGAAACCCTCAAAAATAATTTCATGATTATTTATATTATCAAATGTACTTAGTTCTCTTGATATCCTTTGGTGAATGAGCAGCAATGCTCTACTAGGAGCCACCAATCAGCAGCTAGCTTGCAGTAATGCATTGCTGCTTCTGAGTCTACCTAGATATTCTTTTAAACAAAGAATACTAAGAGAACTTAGCAAATTAGATAACAGAAGTTAAAGGGACAGTTTACTCAAAACATTTCTCCCCTTTAATTTGTTCCCAATTATCCACTGTACCTGCTGGAGTGTATTAAATTGTTTACAAGTATTTCCATTACCCTTATATTGGCATTTGAAATAGTTGATTTAGCCTGTGGTATCCCCACCTATCCTGAGTTTTTGGCCTTAAGGCCAAGCTGTGTAAACACAGCCAGTAGAAGAAATTACACTCCCAGTGGGGTATAGAAGAGATAAGGTAATAAAATGTTAATTTTCCATTGTTCTCTCTAAGTATTGGTGATTGGGTTACGGACAGATATAAGATAAAGAAGCAGGTATATGTAGACAATGTGATAAAGTGTTGTGATCTGATTATACCTAGAAGCTCAACCCATTTTATTAGGTTGTGGCTTCAAAACACAAAAAATCAGCTAATTCATATACAAAAATAAACCTAAAAAAAGCAAATCTCATACATTTTATACTCTGCAACTGGTAAAAAAAATAATTGGAAACACATTATGGGAAAAACAATTTTATAGTATACTCTCCCTTTAATTAAAAAGTTATTGAAAACTGCATGGTCTGTCTAAATTATAAAAGAATAAAATTGTGTTTCATGTCCTTTTAAATATAATAATATTATATTAAATGTATTTATATTATATTATAAGAAGGTTTATTTTACACTGATTATGATTTGTAATAGTAATAGAACTCTGGGCTTACTGAGTGCTACATGTTTGAAGAAAAAAAGTTAGTTGTATTATTAAACCCTAAAGGAAATGAAAAAGCAGTTCTGCCTTACAATTTAGCTGCCTGTATGGATTGTTTATGTTATTGATCAAACAGAAGCCTTGATCCATACAACCGCCTGTGAAGTGCTATTGGTCTGCCTTCTGGGGGCAGGTAGGGCCTTCCTACGGGCGCTGCATCAAACACAATTGATGTATTTTGTGTTTCCTTAAAAACAAATGAGCAATTGCAGGTTTTTAGTAATATACATTTATGTACAATAAAATAATAATATAAAATACTTTTCACAGATGTGATTTTTATGGAAAAGCCATGTAAACTTTGACAGCCCTAAAATGGTTGTAAAAAGTCTAATAATATCATCAAGGTCACAGTGTATATTATAATCAGAAAGGAATTCTAAGTCACAAACCAGCCAGTTTATAATAAATTAAAATAATAATATTAAAACTGTGTTAATGTTGAATACCAAATGGTTTTAGTTAATATTTTCTGTTCAACTATAAACAAAATAACTTTAAAATATATAAATGATGACAAAATATATTGTATGTTGTAGTAGAACTATTCATAATTGATTATGAATAGCTCGTTTACATTTATTTTTCCATTTAAAATAGCTACTTTTGTATATTAAAAATGCCACCTTTACTGAAAACATCAATACTGCAGTATTCACTGTAGAAAGGCTATGCAATTAATAAGCAACTGCACAAATCAACCTCTCCAGAGGGGGTGGGAGAGGGAACGAGCTCAGTCCATTTAAATGGGTGTTCCTGTAGATGTTTGGAATACAAATAAGTTACTTGGCTTAGTACATTGTCCCTTTATTATTTTTTTTTGCATTTAAAAGCATATTTTCAGCTTGTGTAAATGCTGCGCTTTCATTTGTTTGATAGAAACAACGTGCCTGCTTATGTGGCAAGTTGTGACTTGTTAAAGCTGGCTCAGTTCCAAATACACAAAACAAGGAAACTGGTACAAAAAAAATCTTATGCAAAATTAGCAATGTCAGATCCCTCCACGTGGCATATGGGAAATGTTTGTTTTGTTAAAGGCATGCAATCACTGCCACTCCTTTCTTAAACATTTTACGTCGCTTCATTTTATTTGTAGGCCACAGCTGTAATAAAATATAGATAGACTAGTCCTAAAGCCCGTTCACACGGGCCGTGTTGTGTGTTATCTGTGTGTTATTCTCTCTCTCTCTCTCTCTCTCTCTCTCTCTCTCTCTCTCTCTCTCTCTCTCTCTCTCTCTCTCTCTCCTCTCTCCTCTCTCCTCTCTCCTCTCTCCTCTCTCTCTCTCTCTCTCTCTCTCTCTCCTGTGCGCCTTCACTTGCCGGTCCTCGCGCTGCTTTGTTTCACCCCTGCGATCAGCTGTGCTGCCGGGTCCTCGCGCTGCTGTCGGGTGGGTGCGCGTGCGATCAGCTGCAAGAGTTTGTCTGAACTGCGCATGACGGCTTCAGACAAACTCTTGTCTTTTATAATATAGGATAGATTTCCATTGTATGTATCATTTTTTCAAATGCTTATGGCATTTTTGAATCTCTGCAGTGATTGGCAATCATTTAAAAAATAAATAAATAGATAAAATATTTTTAAATCTATTTAGTAATGTTTAAAATATTCCCACTGAGAAAAAAAATGCTGCCTTTCAAGTTTTCTCAGAATCTTTATCCACACCTGAACAGTTTTGTATGTTACGTGACAGGGAGATACATCCAGGTAGATTTTAATCCTTTCAGGCCATCCTAGTTGCGATTGTAAACAAAAATGATCGTCACTGCAACCATGTGACTAGAAAACGGCGCTGATTGGCCCCTGGGGGACTGCCTGCGTTGTTAGACAAATCCTTGTCGGATCCACCGCTGTTTTTACAAGGAGGGGAGCAGGATGTTGCAAAAGTAAGGATGTTCCATGCCGTCCTAAAGGCGTTAAAGCACAGCGCTTTTAGGACGGCATGGATTGTCCTAACAGCATATGGGGTTAAAGGGTCATTATTGTGATAAGACTAGCCCTGCTGATTGGATCAGCGTCGGTTTCCGATTGGGACCAGCAGTGCTCTGCAGGTCCTGATCTGTAGTTCTACTTTGAGTTTAACCCCTTTGTGGATTTAAATACATAGAGGTGCATGGTTGCTAGTCTTAAAATTGCATGATCTAACAAATTAGAACATGTAATTTTTTTTCTATAATGGCTATTATTGCTATAATTTTGTCACCATCTGTTGTAGATCATTTCAAGTGATAGTAAATAACTTACTTCTGCTGTGTGTGCTTGCCTCAAAAAACACTACAAACGATCCTTAGAACAGCGTGAACCAAACCACTGTGTCGGCCATGGACTGCCTCAGCAACCATGCTGAAGTGTGACGTCATTAAAACTGTCCGGGAGCTGCCTAATGACTCCTGATATTAAGTACAAAATCCAGGATACATCAAAAGAGGAAGGATAAAACTTATCTTTTATTCAATCCATAAGGTAAAAAATGTCCATAAATATGCAGTCAAAGAACCAGCAGGACCAATTCAGACCAACAGCCTGCACGTTTCGTGCTGCACCTCGGCACTTCGTCAGGGCTATCAAATAAGTGCATTCAATCTATATTTAACAATTATCACTATTATTATTGTATTAACCCCTTACAGTCCTTTTTTCATGAATCAGTAATTAATTAATTCATTAACATAAATATAGATTGAATGCACTTGTTTGATAGCCCAGACGAAGTGCTGCACAGCATAGGCTGTTGGTCTGCATTGAACCAGCTGGCTTCTTTGACTGCATATTTATGGACATTTTTTATCTTATGGATTGAATAAAAGCTAAGTTTGATCCTTCCTCATTTGACGTATCCTGGATTTTGTATTATCCTGTATTTTGTATTATCATTAATGTATATTAGCTCCACGTATTATTTAGAGAAAATGAATAGAAAAGCGAGGTAGATGCCTATAGTATACACTATCTGCAGAGGTGATACTGACCAGTGCAATAAGGATATTCTTACATACCTAGCTCCTGAGTGCTGCTTTAATTAAAGGTACCAAATAAAGTTTAATGTTTGATGCTTTTCTTTCAAATTCCAAATAAACCCACAGTAAGTTACATCTAGCCAAGAGCTATCCCCTGCAATCCTAAATATGTTTAAAAGACACATTACATTTACTGCCTTAAAGGGATATGAACCCCAATTTTTTCTTTCATGATTCAGATAGAGCATGCATTTTTAAACAACTTTTCAATGTATTCCTAGTATCAATTTTCTTCGTTCTCTTGGTATCTTTGTTTGAAAAGCAGGAATGTAAAGCCAGTCAGGATGCTTGTCCCAGGACTTGCTAGGGAGTGTAAGCTTAGGAGCCGGCCCATTTTTGGTTCAGCACCTCGGTAGCACTTGGTGATTGGTGGTTACACCTCACAAACATAAGAAAAAACATGTTAACAGCCCAGTAGCATCTATTACAAACATTATAAAAGAAAACCCCTATAATACATATTAAAATTCTCTCTTTGAATACAACAAAGAAGAAATAACTTTAATGTTATATGTTAAATGTAAGTCATATTTTTACTCAAACATTTGAACAGGGAACAGGACATTTCAAAGCAAATATACCTTATCTGCCAGCCCAGTATTTTATATTTGCTGTATTCACGTATTTTAGATCATAAACAGATTGACAGCTAAGATAGTGTTTAATGGAAACTGCATCATATTAGCATTATTTTCAAATTTTTCACCTTTGATATTTTGAATTGAAAACTGAGCACATATGACAAAAGGGGGCAAATAGGCTTATGCCACACTCAAGAAATATATATATATATATATATTTATTTTTTCATGTAATTGGCAAGAGTCCATGAGCTAGTGACGTATGGGATATACAATCCTACCAGGAGGGGCAAAGTTTCCCAAACCTCAAAATGCCTATAATTTCACCCCTCACCACACCCACAATTCAGTTTTACAAACTTTGCCTCCTATGGAGGTGGTGAAGTAAGTTTGTGCTAAGATTTATACGTTAATATGCGCTTCTCAGCATTTTGAAGCCCGATTCCTCTCAGAGTACAGTGAATGTCAGAGGGATGTGAAGGGAGTATCACCTATTGAATGCAATGGTTTTCCTCACGGGAGATCTATTTCATAGGTTCTCTGTTATCGGTTGTAGAGATGATTCCTACCTCCCTTTTCAGATCGACGATATACTCTCATATTCCATTACCTCTGCTGATACTGTTTTAGTACTGGTTTGGCTATCTGCTATATGTGGATGGGTGTCTTTTGGTAAGTATGTTTTCATTACTTAAGACACTCTCAGCTATGGTTTGGCACTTTATGTATTTATATAAAGTTCTAAATATACTTATATTTGCCATGATTCAAGTTTTCAGTATATTTCCTTTTGCAGACTGTCAGTTTCATATCTGGGAAATGCTTTTTTTTTTCTTCAGCTTTTCAGTATATTTCCTTTTGCAGACTGTCAGTTTCATATCTGGGAAATGCTTTTTTTTTCTTCAGCTTTTCAGTATATTTCCTTTTGCAGACTGTCAGTTTCATATCTGGGAAATGCTTTTTTTTTTAGAAAAAATTTATTTCTTACCTGGGGTATAGTCAAATTGACTGTCTTTTAAATTCGCAGGCAGAATTAGGCTTGCGAGGGCGCAAAATGCCAAAGTTTATTGCGTCATTCTTGGTGCGAGATTTTTATGCGCAAAGATGTTAGTTGACGCAGATTCGTCATTTCCGGCGTCTTAGTCGACGCTGAGTCCTTCAAAAGGTTGCGTCACCTGTGACGCGAGTGTGTCATTTCTGGACGTTTTTGGCGCCAAAAAATATTTTTCTGTTTTATTCCACAGAAAAATTGCTAAACTTCCTGATATTCACTGTTTTGTGCAGGCTTTGGTTCGTATCCAGCCTGTCATTAAATCAATCTCTCCTCCTTGGAGTCTTAATTTGGTTTTGAAGGCTTTACAGGCTCCTCCATTTGAGCCTATGCTTTCTTTGGAAATTAAACTACTTTCTTGCAAAGTGTTGTTCCTTTTGGCTATCTCTTCTGCTAGAAGAGTTTCTGAATTATCTGCTCTCTCTTGTGAATCTCCTTTTCTGATTTTCATCAGGATAAGGCAGTTTTGCGGACTTCATTTACATTTTTACCTAAGGTTGTGAATTCTAACAACATTAATAGAGAAATTGTTGTCCCTTCTTTGTGTCCTAATCCTAAGAATTATTTGGAGAGATCCTTACATTCTTTGGATGTGGTGAGAGCTCTGAAATATTATGTTGAATCTACTAAAGATTTCAGGAAGACTTCTAGTCTATTTGTTATCTTTTCTGGTTCCAGGAAAGGTCAGAAGGCTTCTGCCGTTTCTTTGGCATTGTGGTTTAAGCTTTTGATTCATCAAGCTTATTTGGAGTCGGGTAAAGCCCCGCCTCAGAGAATTACAGCTCATTCTACTAGATCAGTTTCCACTTCTTGGGCTTTTAGGAATGATGCTTCAGTTGATCAGATTTGCAAAGCAGCAACTTGGTCTTCTTTGCATACATTTACTAAATTCTACCATTTTTATGTATTTGCTTCTTCGGAAGCAGTTTTTGGTAGAAAAGTTCTTCAGGCAGCTGTTTCAGTTTGATTCTTCTGCTTATGATTTAAGTTTTTCCTTTTATTTATGATAATAAACTTATATTTGGGTTGTGAATTAATTTCTTTCAGCGAAATGGCTGTTTATTTTGTCTTTCCCTCTCTAGTGACTCTTGCGTGGAGTTCCACATCTTGGGTATTGCTATTCCATACGTCACTAGCTCATGGACTCTTGCCAATTACATGAAAGAAAACATAATTTATGTAAGAACTTACCTGATAAATTCATTTCTTTCATATTGGCAAGAGTCCATGAGGCCCACCCCTTTTTTATGGTGGTTTTGATTTTTTTTGTATAAAGCACAATTATTTCCAAACTCCTTTGTTGATGCTTTTTACTCCTTTCTTTATCACCCCACTTCTTGGCTATTCATTAAACTGAATTGTGGGTGTGGTGAGGGGTGTATTTATAGGCATTTTGAGGTTTGGGAAACTTTGCCCCTCCTGGTAGGAATGTATATGAAAGAAATTAATTTATCAGGTAAGTTCTTACATAAATTATGTTTTTGTTTTCCATTTACCCCATGGTTAGATTCATTTTTTTAGAAGGCAAAGGAATGTGTTCATGGGGCTTTGACAGTACACACTGGGGAACCATAACTCTTCCAGATGTAAGGGCATCACTGGCCAGATGTTTACTATATTGAATAGCATGGTAGAAACCCCCCCAGCTGTTTCCAATACTGAAATAGTATAATTGAAAACATAACCTGACAATTCAGGATCTGAAAGCCTTTAGTGTTTGTATGCGTATAAATCTTCCATGGACTTTATCACATTTTATACATAGCAGGAAAGGGTTAATGAGCTTGTTCAAAACAAGACGCAAATATGCTGTAAAGATGCCAGTCTGACTGGATCATGACAATTAAATGGGCATAGAAGTTAAAATAATTTGAATAAAGTGCATAATTTAAAGGGACAGTCTACTTGATTTGATTTTATTGTTTAAAGGGAGAAAAAGAATGATGTTTAAAACGATAGATAAAACCTTTACTACCCATTCCCCAGCTTTGCACAACCAACATTGTTATATTAATATACTTTATATCATTTAAATCTCTAAATATCTGCTTGTTTCTTAGTGCATTTTATTAGCTTTTCACAGCATGACAGTGCTAGTTCATGTGTGCAATATAGATAACATTGTGCTTACTCCTGTGGAGTTATGCAGGAACTTGCACTAATTGGCTAAAATGCAAGCTTGTAAAAAGCACTGAGATAAGTAGGCCATCTGCAGAGGCTTAGATACAAGGTAATCACAGACATACAAATTGTATTAACCCTTTGAGTGCTAATGATGGCTCTGAGCCGTCACAGAGTTTCCCACTCTAGTGCTAATGACGGCTCAGAGCCGTCAATAGCACTCTCCCACCTTGAGGGAGATCTGGGGGCTCCCACCCGCTACTACCCCGGCGATCGTGCCTGTAGAGTAACAGGCATCGCCAGGGCTTCCCGTTTTGCGTAGTGACGTCACGCGCAATGACGTGATGACGTCACTGTGCAACTTTATTTATACTTAACAATGTTAAGTATAGGAGCAGGGGGCATGCTGCTTAGAAGCCTGTATCTCAGGCATCTAAGCAGCTACAGACCCCCAAGAAACACCATTGGAAAGGTAATCGTCTAACCTTTCCAACAGTGTAAGTCTTGGGGCTCTGAAAAAATTAAATAACTCAAAGGGTTAATATAACTGTGTTGGTTATGCAAAACTAGAGAATGGTTAATAAAGGAATTATCTATCTAACAAATGTTCAAGTAGACTATCCCTTTAAAGAAAAAGTTGTGTTAGTTTAACCCTTTAATGACCACAACACTTTTCCATTTTCTGTCCGTTTGGGACCAAGGCTATTTTTACATTTTTGCGGTGTTTGTGTTTAGCTGTAATTTTCCTCTTACTTATTTACTGTACCCACACATATTATATACCGTTTTTCTCTCCATTAAATGGACTTTCTAAAGATACCATTATTTTCATCATATCTTATAATTTACTATAAAACATTTTTTATAAAATATGAGAAAAAAAAACACTTTTTTAACTTTGACCCCCAAAATCTATTACACATCTACAACCACCAAATAAAAACCATGCTAAACAGTTTCTAAATTTTGTCCTGAGTTTAGAAATACCCAATGTTTACATGTTCTTTGCTATTTCCAAACCATTTTTTTTTCAAAATTAGCGCTAGTTACATTAGAACACTGATATCTTTCAGGAATCCCTGAATATCCATTGACATGTATATATATTTTTTTAGTAGACATCCCAAAGTATTGATCTAGGCCAATTTTAGTATATTTTATGCCACCATTTCACCGCCAAATGCGATCAAATTACAAAAAATCGTTCACTTTTTCACAAATTTTTTCACAAACTTTCGGTTTCTCACTGAAATTATTTACAAACAGCTTCTGCAATTATGGTTGTAAATGCTTCTCTGGGATCCCCTTTGTTCAGAAATAGCAGACATATATGGCTTTATCATTGCTTTTTGGTAATTATAAGGCCGCTAAATGCCACTGTGCACCATACGTGTATTATGCCCAGCAGTGAATGGGTTAATTAGGGAGCATGTAGGGAGCTTTTTGGGTTATTTAGCTTTAGTGTAGTGTAGTAGACAACCCCAAGTATTGATCTAGGCCCATTTTGGTATATTTCATGCCACCATTTCACCGCCAAATGCGATCAAATTAAAAAAAACGTTACATTTTTCACAATTTTAGGTTTCTCACTGAGATCATTTACAAACAGCTTGTGCAATTATGGCACAAATGGTTGTAAATGCTTCTCTGGGATCCCCTTTGTTCAGAAATAGCAGACATATATGGCTTTGGTATTACTTATTGGTAATTAGAAGGCCGCTAAATGCCGCTGCGCACCACACGTGTATTATGCCCAGCAGTGCAGGGGTTAATTAGGGAGCTTGTAGGGTTAATTTTAGCTTTAGTGTAGTGTAGTAGACAACCCAAAGTATTGATCTAGGCCCATTTTGGTATATTTCATGCCACCATTTTACCGCCAAATGCGATCAAATTTAAAAAAAAAACGTAAAATTTTTCACAGTTTTAGGTTTCTAACTGAAATTATTTACAAACAGCTTGTGCAATTATGGCACAAATGGTTGTAAATACTTCTTTGGGATCCCCTTTGTTCAGAAATAGCAGACATATATGACTTTGGCGTTGCTTTCTGGTAATTAGAAGGCCGCTAAATGCTGCTGCGCATCACACGTGTATTATGGCTAGCAGTGAAGGGGTTAATTAGGTAGTTTGTAGGGAGCTTGCAGGGTTAATTTTAGCTTTAGTGTAGAGATCAGCCTCCCACCTGACACATCCCACCCCCTCATCCCTCCCAAACAGCTCCCTTCCCTCCCCCACCCCATAATTGTCCCCACCATCTTAAGTACTGGCAGAAAGTCTGCCAGTACTAAAATAAAAGTTTTTTTTTGTTTTGTGTTTTTTTTTTGCATATTTACATATGCTGTGGTGTAGCATCCCCCCCCTTAGCCCCCAACCTCCCTGATCCCCCCAAAACAGCTCTCTAACCCTCCCCATCTGCCCTATTGGGTGCCATCTTGGTACTGGCAGCTATCTGCCAGTACCCATTTTGAAAAAAAAAGTTGTTTTTTTTATTTATTTTTTTGCTTTCTGTAGTGTAGCTTCCCCCCCGCCAGACGAACCCCCACCACCTGCCTGATCTTTCCCCCCCCCTTTTTTAACATTTATACTAAAACTTTATTCTGTAGTGTAGCGGTTCCCACCCGCTCCCTCCCTGTGCACGTGCCCGCCCCCTCCCTCCCGTGCACGCGCGCGCCCCCGGTCATCCCCGCCCACAATCCCGCCCCCCACCAAATCACCAGGGCCATCGATGGCCGCCACCCGCCTCCCACTCAGGCTCCCACCCACCAACGATACCAAGAGAATGAAGAAAATTTGATAATAGGAGTAAATTAGAAAGTTGCTTAAAATTGCATGCTCTATCTGCATCAGGAAAGAAAAAATTTGGGTTCAGTGTCCCTTTAAGACCGCTGCTCCTTAACTGGTCCGCTGCCTCTGAGGCTGCGGACAGCAATCCGCCTGATCCTATACGATCAGGGTTGATTGACACCCCCTGCTAGCGGCAGATTGGCCATGAATCTGCAGGGAGCAGCATTGCACAAGCAGTTCACCAGAACTGCTGTGCAATGTGGCATTTAGAGATGTCTGTCGGACATGATACGCTACATCGTATCATGTGCGACAGACATTGATAAATCGGCCACTTAGAATGCAATCCCTGCTCACTGCTAACTTCGCCCTACACAGCAAAGTTTCCTTTTTCTAAATAGCTCCATTTATTTCAATAGGAGACATCTCGCCATTTACAGGGACAGCCCCTATGAGGGGCGGCATGAAAAACTATGTCTGATCTGGCGAGGTTTAGATAATCGGCCCCTAAGTTATCCTAGGGTAATTTAAAAAGCCTGTTCTGAAGAGAAGTATAAATGAGATAAAAAGTGACAATCTCAGAGGTTTTAGTCTTGCTTTAGTTTAAAGGCCTTGTTATTTGCCTACACCAAATGGTGATAAGTTTGTAATACTGTCTGTGCATGTATGGTACTTCTTTTGTAATGTCTTCCTCCTCTTCTCTACAGGGAGTGTTACACACAGTTGCTGGTTACCTCATCTACACTGCCATGACGTTCAAGTATGTGTTTGACTTCCATGCGGACGATGTGTATTGGTGCACAGCAGACATCGGATGGATTACTGGCCACTCCTACATAGTCTATGGACCATTAGCCAATGGAACTACCAGCGTAATGGTAAGCTACATTCTGTCAATGACAGGACATTAATTGTGGACGTAGTTATGTTGTCCTATTGAAGTATTGTTTTGTTCACAATTAAAGGGACAGTCCAGCCAAAATTGGAATCCACATAGATGCATTTCAGTTTTGAATAGAAATATTTTTATAATATACATGTATTAGCAAAAATGCTTCTAATAAAAGCTATAGCTGTTTCAAAAGTGTATTTAAGTATGTGCCGTGCTCCAGCATTTTAAACACAGCACTTGCTCAGAGAGCCTTAGGTGCTTGTACCATCTAGTAATGACTCAATTTGTTAATTGCTGACATAATAGAAGCCCCACTGGTGATATGAGCAGCTGCAGTATTTAAAATGCTGCTGCACTGAGAATATCCAGCTATGCTTCATATGCAAGTGCAGAGAAAAATGCTAGCACTAAAACAGTGACAACTTTTACTAGAAGCATTTTTGCCACTACGTGTGTATTGCAAATATGTTTCTAATCAAATATGTAATTCCTCTATATGCATTTCAGTTTTGACCAGAATTTTCCTTTAAGTAGCTTTGCTTCCTATCCTTTTCTTATTATTTTTGCAGATCTGAGTGTTTATAGAATGATTTTAGTATCACTGCTTTCGGAAGAATAGATTTGAGAAATAAAACAACAAAAGTTAGAGACAAACCATAAGTAATATATCTACATGGGCCTGTGTTGGCTTGACATGTTGATTAAAAAAACAACCTTAATCTAAGTTTAGAGTATAATTTCTACTAAGCCATTCTTAATATACAAAGTATCTCACAAAAGTGAGTACACCCGTCACATTTTTGTAGATATTTTATTATATCTTTTCATGTGACAACACTGAAGAAATTACACTTTGCTACAATGTAGTGAGTGTACAGTGTAAATTTGCTGTCCCCTCAAAATAACTCAACACACAGCCATTATTGTCTAAACCGTTGGCAACAAAAGTGAGTACACCCCTAAGTGAAAATGTCCAAATTGGGCCCAATTAACCATTTTCCCTCCCCGGTGTCATGTGACTCGTTAGTGTTACGAGGTCTCAGGTGTGAATGGGGAGTAGGTGTGTTAAATTTGGTGTTATAGTTCTCACACTCTCTCACACTGGACACTGGAAGTTCAACATGGCACCTCATTGCAAAGAACTCTCTGAGGATCTGAAAAAAAAGAATTGTTGCTCTACATAATGATGGCCTAGGCTATAAGAAGATTGCCAAGACCCTGAAACTGAGCTGCAGCACGGTGGGCAAGACCATACAGCGGTTTCACAGGACAGGTTCCACTAAGAACAGGCCTCGCCATGGTCAACCAAATAAGTTGAGTGCACATGTTCAGCATCATATCCAGAGGTTGTCTTTGGGAAATAGACGTATGAGGGCTGCCAGCATTGCTGCAGAGGTTGAAGGGGTGGGGGGTCAGCCTGTCAATGCTCATACCATATGCCGCACACTGCATCAAATTGGTCTGCATGGCTGTCGTCCCAGAAGGAAGCCTCTTCTAAAGAGGATGCACAAGAAAGCCCGCAAACTGTTTGCTGAAGACAAGCAGACTAAGGACATGGATTACTGGAACCAGGCCCTGTGGTGCGATGAGACAAAGATAAACTTATTTGGTTCAGATGGTGTCAAGCGTGTGTGGCAGCAACCAGATGAGTACAAAGACAAGTGTGTCTTGCCTACAGTCAAGCATGGTGGTGGGAGTGTCATGGTCTGGGCCTGCATGAGTGCTGCCAGCACTAGGGAGCTACAGTTCATTGAGGGAACTATGAATGCCAACATGTACTGTGACATACTGAAGCAGAGCATGATCCCCTCCCTTCGGAGACTGGGCCGCAGGGCAGTATTCCAACATGTTAACGACCCTAAACACACCTCCAAGACGACCACTGCCTTGCTAAAGAAGCTGAATGGAAAGGTGATGGACTGGCCAAGCATGTCTCCAGATGGCTGTGTGTTGAGTTATTTTGAGGGGACAGCAAATGTACACTGTTATACAGGCTGTACACTCACTACTGTACATTGTAGCAAAGTGTCATTTCTTCAGTGTTGTCACATGAAAAGATATAATAAAATATACTTACTTTTGTGAGATACTTTGTATATATACCCTTAACCCCATATGCTGTTACACGGCTCCCTATATTAAGTAGTATGCACTGCTTATTTAAAAAAATATTTAACTGGGTTATTAAAATCAATGTATGTTTCATGCAACATTAATAATCATACAAAGTATGTCAAAAGTCAGTATAAACCGCCACCCAGAGATGGAACTATACATCTCAAAAGTGATTTTAAAGGGCCACTGTCTATCATTCATATAAAAGAGCAGCATCTAAAAATATTTTTTTTTATTTAAATGTAAATGTATGTCCTACTAATTGTTATTGGCTAAAAAGTACTTCCTATTAATGCTCATTGGCTGGTAGGCATGTCCTTTTAATGCTCATTGGCTGGTAGGCATGTCCTGTTAATGCTCATTGGCTGGTAGGCATGTCCTGTTAATGCTCATTGGCTGGTAGGTATGTCCTGTTAATGCTCATTGGCTGGTAGGCATGTCCTGTTAATGCTCATTGGTTGATAGACTGAAATGAAGAATTAGTATGAAATACATATACGCTAGTGATCATTTAGTAGTAAGTGCACAACAGATGTTGGTATATTGGATTAAAGGGATATAAAAACCCACATTTTTTATTTCCTGATTCAGATAGAGCATGCAATTTTAATCAACTTTCTAATTTACTTCTATTATCAAATTTTCTTCATTCTCTTGGTATCTTTATTTGAAAATGCAGGATTGTAAGCTTAGAAGGCGGCCCATTTTTGGTTGCTTGCTGATTGGTGGCTACATTTAGTCACCAATCCGCAAGTGCTACCCAGGTGCTGAACAAAAAATGGACCGTCTCCTAAGCTTCCATTCCTGCCTTTTCAAAAAAAGATAACAAAAAGAACAAAGAAAAATTGATAATAGGAGTAAATTAGAAAGTTGATTAAAATTGCACGCTCTATCTGAATCATGAAAGAAAACATTTGGGTTTCATAAATTTAAATGCTGCTTTTTTAAATGCATGGCAGAAATTTGTATGAGTACAGTAAGTCCTTTACTGTCACTTGCACACAGAAATTCTACTACACTTTCAGGTTCTGTGTTGGAACGCTCTGTACTCCTTGTTTCTTGCAGGAAATGACATGATGTCCTGTTCTCTCTGTCTTTCATAATTGAACTATAATTAGGTGAATGTAGCAGGCTAGTGAAAGGTTTTACTTCTGCTTCATAAACACTCAAAAATCTCCTTTTCTTTTCTCTATTAAGCAGACTGGAGAGTTTGAGAAAAAAAAAAAGCTCAGGACAGATACTACAAGAGTTACTGGAGTATAAACTGCTAGACTCACTTTATGCGTAAAGGGACATGAAACCCAAACATTCTCTTTAATGATTTAGAGTGTTATTGTTATCATCAACTTTACTTTTTTCTTTTGGTATCCTTTGTTGAAAAGCAGGTGGGCTCAGGAGCCTGGCCGTGTTTGGAAGACTGTAAGGTAGCAGATGTGCAAGAATGCTTTTAGCAGTGGTATACTTTGTGCAAATACTGGGCCAGATTACAAGTGGCATGCTATTTAGCGCTTTTTTGCTCAAGCGTAAAACTTTACTAGAAGTAATCTTTTTGCACACGCCGGATTGCGAGCGTATAACAAGTTGAAAGTGACGACCACGTTAACGTATTTTCCACTCAGAAGAAAACATCCTAACACCTATGACTCGAGCGCTCTAACCCGACAGGAGTTATTCATATTTCACATTCCAATGTTCTTCATTTCACATACAGAATTTTTTAATTTTTATTGTAAATGCATATATACCTGTGTATATATATATATATTCCTATAGATATATAGGTAAAGATATCTATTTTACATTAGCATTATCAGATATATATTGGGATATATATTTTCTTCATAAATGGAAAGAGTCCACAGCTGCATTCATTACTTTTGGGAAATAAGAACCTGGCCACCAGGAGGAGGCAAAGACACCCCAGCCAAAGGCTTAAATACTCATCCCACTTCCCTCATCCCTCAGTCATTCTTTGCCTTTCGTCCCAGGAGGTTGGCAGAGAAGTGTCAGAAGTTTGTTTTCATCTCTTATGGAGGGTAGTACTCTTCGACATGGGACAGGAGTTTTAAGTAATCCTGTTAGTCTCTCAGTGGGGGCTTGGATGAAGGTTAGAGTCCGGAGATGCAGGAAGAGTCTTTCTGCGAAACCATCCTGACTCATTTTAACAACTCCACAAACAAACAGCGTTTTCAAACTTCGCTTTGCTGCCTGCTTTCTTCTCTCAAGTCCATGGCGGAGGCGCTGCTACTATCCTTCACACTTGAAGGGCTGTGTTCCTGTTCCACTGCGTAGATTCCGGTAAGATCGTTTAATTTTACTTCTTCATGATTGAATTCCCTTCGGGAGTTGGTTGTTCCTTTTTCGGGACATTAGACAGTGAGGTCTTTTTGGGCTCTGGTTAGGGGTCCTCCCCTGGTGTTGGGAATGCTCTGCATCTCCTTCTTGGGCGATCTCCGGCGAGGTCTACTCAACCTTTCCTCCTTTCGAGGTGGATAAATTGAGCAGCGCCTGGCATCCCTTAAGGAGGATTAGTCGCGCTTTTCAAGCACAATCATGTTAATGTTGCTTGGACGCCTGTTAGCTCTAGTGTCCTTTTAAGGCCTTGGCTCTTTAGAGTGTTGGACTCCTGCAAGGGGTAGTCTCTTCCCTTTGGGTCGGGACTTGCAAGGGCTTCTTGCTCTTGTTATCCTGGATATTCTGGATTTTTCCCTGGGAGGTCTGTTTTTTATATCAGACGAGGGATTTATGTTCCTGGAAGATTGTTTAATCTAAACATTGGTGGGGCCCGGGCTTCTTGTCCTGATCTTCCAGTTGTCAAGGGTTTTACTCTGCGTTTTCTCTTTGTGGATCCCGCTGTCTGATGTTACCGGACCTTATGATCCTAGGACTGGCCTGGGGGTTCCAGTTTCCAGGGTACTTGGGTTTAGCCCTCGTTCTGGCTGTTCTGTTTTACAACTTGGCCAGATTTACTGAGAGCCGGGGCTCCTTGGGGCTTGTCTTGTGCCGGACGATACGGTTCCCTTGGGACAGCCAACTAATGTGACCTGATGGTGGGCTTTCCTGCCTAGCAAGTGGAAGGTTTGTGGTTGCTCAGCTGTCACTCTTGCGCCTGTTATGTGTGCTAGCATGATGGTGTTTTAAGGGGTTCTTTCCATGTTCGTCAGTGATGTGGCCTTGTGTTCTCTTGGTTCTTCCTACCACTTCCTGTCTTATGGACAGGTATTTATTAATGCTCTCCTCTTCAGGGGGCTCGTTGTCCTCCTTACGGAGGTGTGGTCCCTTTTTTTAGGGGCCTCTCCTGTGTCCGGGAGGTTGGAACAGATGTTTTATCTGGTTCTGGGATTGGTCTGCTCTTTGAGTTGTTTCTTTCCATCTGGGGAGCTGCTGGCTCCGCATTGAGACCTTAGTTGGGTGGCTTTGCTAGATCTCTTTGGGTCTAACGCCTGCTCGATTGCCTCTAGCTTGAAGTGGTTGTGTCCATTCTTCTGCCCTTTTGGGGGGCGGTCTTGGGGTTCTTTTCTGTTCCCTTGCTTTCAGGTCTGCCGTTGCTTGGGCTGGTCCGGCTAGGTGTAGGATCTGAGATCTGTTGTTCATCCTCAGGTCTTGGGGGTGCCAGTGAACCTTTTTTCTCCAACATAGGTGTGTCCGGTCCACGGCGTCATCCTTACTTGTGGGATATTCTCTTCCCCAACAGGAAATGGCAAAGAGCCCAGCAAAGCTGGTCACATGATCCCTCCTAGGCTCCGCCTACCCCAGTCATTCTCTTTGCCGTTGTACAGGCAACATCTCCACGGAGATGGCTTAGAGTTTTTTAGTGTTTAACTGTAGTTTTTATTATTCAATCAAGAGTTTGTTATTTTGAAATAGTGCTGGTATGTACTATTTACTCAGAAACAGAAAAGAGATGAAGATTTCTGTTTGTATGAGGAAAATGATTTTAGCAACCGTCACTAAAATCCATGGCTGTTCCACACAGGACTGTTGAGAGCAATTAACTTCAGTTGGGGGAACAGTGAGCAGTCTCTTGCTGCTTGAGGTATGACACATTCTAACAAGACGATGTAATGCTGGAAGCTGTCATTTTCCCTCTGGGATCCGGTAAGCCATGTTTATTACGATTGTAAATAAGGGCTTCAAAAAGGGCTTATTAAGACTGTAGACTTTTTTTGGGCTAAATCGATTGATTATTAACACATATTTAGCCTTGAGGAATCATTTTATCTGGGTATTTTGATATAATAATATCGGCAGGCACTGTTTTAGACACCTTATTCTTTAGGGGCTTTCCCAAAGCATAGGCAGAGCCTCATTTTCGCGCCGGTGTTGCGCACTTGTTTTTGAGAGGCATGGCATGCAGTCGCATGTGAGAGGAGCTCTGATACTTAGAAAAGACTTTCTGAAGGCGTCATTTGGTATCGTATTCCCCTTGGGGCTTGGTTGGGTCTCAGCAAAGCAGATACTAGGGACTGTAAAGGGGTTAAAGTTCAAAACGGCTCCGGTTCCGTTATTTTAAGGGTTAAAGCTTCCAAATTTGGTGTGCAATACTTTTAAGGCTTTAAGACACTGTGGTGAAAATTTGGTGAATTTTGAACAATTCCTTCATGTTTTTTCGCATTTGCAGTAATAAAGTGTGTTCAGTTTAAAATTTAAAGTGACAGTAACGGTTTTATTTTAAAACGTTTTTTGTACTTGTTATCAAGTTTATGCCTGTTTAACATGTCTGAACTACCAGATAGACTGTGTTCTGAATGTGGGGAAGCCAGAATTCCTATTCATTTAAATAAATGTGATTTATGTGACAATGACAATGATGCCCAAGATGATTCCTCAAGTGAGGGGAGTAAGCATGGTACTGCATCATTCCCTCCTTCGTCTACACGAGTCTTGCCCACTCAGGAGGCCCCTAGTACATCTAGCGCGCCAATACTCCTTACTATGCAACAATTAACGGCTGTAATGGATAATTCTGTCAAAAACATTTTAGCCAAAATGAACACTTATCAGCGTAAGCGCGACTGCTCTGTTTTAGATACTGAAGAGCATGACGACGCTGATATTAATATTTCTGAAGGGCCCCTAACTCAGTCTGATGGGGCCAGGGAGGTTTTGTCTGAGGGAGAAATTACTGATTCAGGGAACATTTCTCAACAAGCTGAACCTGATGTGATTGCATTTAAATTTAAGTTGGAACATCTCCGCATTCTGCTTAAGGAGGTATTATCCACTCTGGATGATTGTGACAAGTTGGTCATCCCAGAGAAACTATGTAAAATGGACAAGTTCCTAGAGGTGCCGGGGCTCCCAGAAGCTTTTCCTATACCCAAGCGGGTGGCGGACATTGTTAATAAAGAATGGGAAAGGCCCGGTATTCCTTTCGTCCCTCCCCCCATATTTAAAAAATTGTTTCCTATGGTCGACCCCAGAAAGGACTTATGGCAGACAGTCCCCAAGGTCGAGGGAGCGGTTTCCACTTTAAACAAACGCACCACTATACCCATAGAGGATAGTTGTGCTTTCAAAGATCCTATGGATAAAAAATTAGAAGGTTTGCTTAAAAAGATGTTTGTTCAGCAGGGTTACCTTCTACAACCAATTTCATGCATTGTCCCTGTCGCTACAGCCGCATGTTTCTGGTTCGATGAGCTGATAAAGGCGGTCGACAGTGATTCTCCTCCTTATGAGGAGATTATGGACAGAATCAATGCTCTCAAATTGGCTAATTCTTTCACCCTAGACGCCACTTTGCAATTGGCTAGGTTAGCGGCTAAGAATTCTGGGTTTGCTATTGTGGCGCGCAGAGCGCTTTGGTTGAAATCTTGGTCGGCTGATGCGTCTTCCAAGAACAAGCTACTTAACATTCCTTTCAAGGGGAAAACGCTGTTTGGCCCTGACTTGAAAGAGATTATCTCGGATATCACTGGGGGTAAGGGCCACGCCCTTCCTCAGGATCGGCCTTTCAAGGCAAAAAATAAACCTAATTTTCGTCCCTTTCGTAGAAACGGACCAGCCCAAAGTGCTACGTCCTCTAAGCAAGAGGGTAATACTTCTCAAGCCAAGCCAGCTTGGAGACCAATGCAAGGCTGGAACAAGGGAAAGCAGGCCAAGAAACCTGCCACTGCTACCAAGACAGCATGAAATGTTGGCCCCCGATCCGGGACCGGATCTGGTGGGGGGCAGACTCTCTCTCTTCGCTCAGGCTTGGGCAAGAGATGTTCTGGATCCTTGGGCGCTAGAAATAGTCTCCCAAGGTTATCTTCTGGAATTCAAGGGACTTCCCCCAAGGGGGAGGTTCCACAGGTCTCAGTTGTCTTCAGACCACATAAAAAGACAGGCATTCTTACATTGTGTAGAAGACCTGTTAAAAATGGGAGTGATTCATCCCGTTCCATTAAGAGAACAAGGGATGGGGTTCTACTCCAATCTGTTTATAGTTCCCAAAAAAGAGGGAACGTTCAGACCAATCTTAGATCTCAAGATCTTAAACAAGTTTCTCAAGGTTCCATCGTTCAAGATGGAAACCATTCGAACTATTCTTCCTTCCATCCAGGAAGGTCAATTCATGACCACGGTGGATTTAAAGGATGCGTATCTACATATTCCTATCCACAAGGAACATCATCGGTTCCTGAGGTTCGCATTCCTGGACAAACATTACCAGTTCGTGGCGCTTCCTTTCGGATTAGCCACTGCTCCAAGGATTTTCACAAAGGTACTAGGGTCCCTTCTAGCTGTGCTAAGACCAAGGGGCATTGCTGTAGTACCTTACTTGGACGACATTCTGATTCAAGCGTCGTCCCTTCCTCAAGCAAAGGCTCACACGGACATTGTCCTGGCCTTTCTCAGATCTCACGGATGGAAAGTGAACGTGGAAAAGAGTTCTCTATCTCCGTCAACAAGGGTTCCCTTCTTGGGAACAATAATAGACTCCTTAGAAATGAGGATTTTTCTGACAGAGGCCAGAAAAACAAAACTTCTAGACTCTTGTCGGATACTTCATTCCGTTCCTCTTCCTTCCATAGCTCAGTGCATGGAAGTGATCGGGTTGATGGTAGCGGCAATGGACATAGTTCCTTTTGCACGCATTCATCTAAGACCATTACAACTGTGCATGCTCAGTCAGTGGAATGGGGACTATACAGACTTGTCTCCGAAGATACAAGTAAATCAGAGGACCAGAGACTCACTCCGTTGGTGGCTGTCCCTGGACAACCTGTCACGAGGGATGACATTCCGCAGACCAGAGTGGGTCATTGTCACGACCGACGCCAGTCTGATGGGCTGGGGCGCGGTCTGGGGATCCCTGAAAGCTCAGGGTCTTTGGTCTCGGGAAGAATCTCTTCTACCGATAAATATTCTGGAACTGAGAGCGATATTCAATGCTCTCAAGGCTTGGCCTCAGCTAGCGAGGGCCAAGTTCATACGGTTTCAATCAGACATCATGACAACTGTTGCGTACATCAACCATCAGGGGGGAACAAGGAGTTCCCTGGCGATGGAAGAAGTGACCAAAATCATTCTATGGGCGGAGTCTCACTCCTGCCACCTGTCTGCTATCCACATCCCAGGAGTGGAAAATTGGGAAGCGGATTTTCTGAGTCGTCAGACATTGCATCCGGGGGAGTGGGAACTCCATCCGGAAATCTTTGCCCAAGTCACTCAGCTGTGGGGCATTCCAGACATGGATCTGATGGCCTCTCGTCAGAACTTCAAAGTTCCTTGCTACGGGTCCAGATCCAGGGATCCCAAGGCGGCTCTAGTGGATGCACTAGTAGCACCTTGGACCTTCAAACTAGCTTATGTGTTCCCGCCGTTTCCTCTCATCCCCAGGCTGGTAGCCAGGATCAATCAGGAGAGGGCGTCGGTGATCTTGATAGCTCCTGCGTGGCCACGCAGGACTTGGTATGCAGATCTGGTGAATATGTCATCGGCTCCTCCTTGGAAGCTACCTTTGAGACGAGACCTTCTTGTTCAGGGTCCGTTCGAACATCCGAATCTGGTTTCACTCCAGCTGACTGCTTGGAGATTGAACGCTTGATCTTATCGAAGCGAGGATTCTCAGATTCTGTTATCGATACTCTTGTTCAGGCCAGAAAGCCTGTAACTAGAAAGATTTACCACAAAATTTGGAAAAAATATATCTGTTGGTGTGAATCTAAAGGATTCCCTTGGGACAAGGTTAAGATTCCTAGGATTCTATCCTTCCTTCAAGAAGGATTGGAAAAAGGATTATCTGCAAGTTCCCTGAAGGGACAGATTTCTGCCTTGTCTGTGTTACTTCACAAAAAGCTGGCCGCTGTGCCAGATGTTCAAGCCTTTGTTCAGGCTCTGGTTAGAATTAAGCCTGTTTACAAACCTTTGACTCCTCCTTGGAGTCTCAATTTAGTTCTTTCAGTTCTTCAGGGGGTTCCGTTTGAACCCTTGCATTCCGTTGATATTAAGTTATTATCTTGGAAAGTTTTGTTTTTAGTTGCAATTTCTTCTGCTAGAAGAGTTTCAGAATTATCTGCTCTGCAGTGTTCTCCTCCTTATCTGGTGTTCCATGCAGATAAGGTGGTTTTACGTACTAAACCTGGTTTTCTTCCAAAAGTTGTTTCTAACAAAAACATTAACCAGGAGATTATCGTACCTTCTCTGTGTCCGAAACCAGTTTCAAAGAAGGAACGTTTGTTGCACAATTTGGATGTTGTTCGCGCTCTAAAATTCTATTTAGATGCTACAAAGGATTTTAGACAAACATCTTCCTTGTTTGTTGTTTATTCCGGTAAAAGGAGAGGTCAAAAAGCAACTTCTACCTCTCTCTCTTTTTGGATTAAAAGCATCATCAGATTGGCTTACGAGACTGCCGGACGGCAGCCTCCCGAAAGAATCACAGCTCATTCCACTAGGGCTGTGGCTTCCACATGGGCCTTCAAGAACGAGGCTTCTGTTGATCAGATATGTAGGGCAGCGACTTGGTCTTCACTGCACACTTTTACCAAATTTTACAAGTTTGATACTTTTGCTTCTTCTGAGGCTATTTTTGGGAGAAAGGTTTTGCAAGCCGTGGTGCCTTCCATTTAGGTGACCTGATTTGCTCCCTCCCTTCATCCGTGTCCTAAAGCTTTGGTATTGGTTCCCACAAGTAAGGATGACGCCGTGGACCGGACACACCTATGTTGGAGAAAACAGAATTTATGTTTACCTGATAAATTACTTTCTCCAACGGTGTGTCCGGTCCACGGCCCGCCCTGGTTTTTTTAATCAGGTCTGATAATTTATTTTCTTTAACTACAGTCACCACGGTACCATATGGTTTCTCCTATGCAAATATTCCTCCTTAACGTCGGTCGAATGACTGGGGTAGGCGGAGCCTAGGAGGGATCATGTGACCAGCTTTGCTGGGCTCTTTGCCATTTCCTGTTGGGGAAGAGAATATCCCACAAGTAAGGATGACGCCGTGGACCGGACACACCGTTGGAGAAAGTAATTTATCAGGTAAACATAAATTCTGTTTTTTTAGAGGTTCTGTGCCTCCCCCCCTTTAAGATCTGTGAGTAGGCCTGGCGGCCTGGATTGCCTGGAGTGTGTCCTCTCTCTTGGAGGTTGGGCAATCTGCTATTTTGTTCAGCCGTTTTTTCCTTACGGATAGTGTTTTTTTCAGTGTCTTCCTACGGATGGCAGCGTGTTACTGGACTCAGATGTTTATCTTTCTGAATTTGCTTCTTGTAATTTTTCTGTTTGCTCAGTCTCTGAGTTCTGACATTTTGAGGACTTTGTCTTTAACTGTCTTTTTCAGTGCTGTTGCACGATGTTTGGGAGATATTTCTTCTCCTTGATGATTCCCGGTTGCTCCTCGTGGGTTGGGCGTCGTCTTCCCTTGTTCTTGGGATCCATTCGGGTCTCTGTGGACTTGGCCTTCTTTTGAAGGGGTTTTTTCCTTTATTGGATCTTGCTGTACCTTTTGGGTATCCCTTTGGCTCACCCTTGTCCTCTCCCTTTTGAGGATTTTGGTACTGTACTAGTAAGGGTTGTGTAGGGGCCGACTGCTGGGCAACGGTTCTCCTGGAGGATTGTTGGCTCAGTGAGTCTGCTTTGCGGTCTCTAGTTAGGCTTTCGGTCTATCTACGGGTCAGTGTCCTTGGGGCCTTTTCCTTCTAGTTTTTTTGCCTGGCTCAGACGAAGCAGGGTTTGGTTGGGTTGTGGTTTTTTCAGGCCTGGTGCCCTCAGAATGGGCCGCCTATTGTACCCTCCCACTTTTTGTGTCCTCTATAGGTTGGGTATTGTTTTCCCAAAAGTAATGAATGCAGCTGTGGACTCTTTGCATTTATGAAGAAAAGACTTAAACTTAAATTGTCCACAGCTCCCCACCCATATTTTTTCTGTGCAACGTCTCTTATTTTTTATTCTTCTGGCACCTTTTTCACCCTGGTATTTCTTCTACTGTTCCTTGTTCCTCAGCAGAATGACTGGGGGATGAGGGAAGTGGGAGGAGTATTTAAGACTTTGGCTGGGGTGTCTTTGCCTCCTCCTGGTGGCCAGGTTCTTATTTCCCAAAAGTAATGAATGCAGCTGTGGACTCTTTCCATCTGAGGAAAAGAAGATTATCAGGTAAGTATAATTTAAGTTTTAATAATAAAAAATATTTTTTTTTCTATGTAAAGAAAAAAGAAATGTAAAATATGCGTATCGGGATTCATGTTTTGCAATTTAAGTCTAGTGCGGTGACGTGTTAACGCACATGAAGAATTACTAACGTCAATGTATGTTATTGAAATATTACAAGTGGAGCGCAATTTAAACATGCGCACGTAAACTGGCCCATTTATGGGTGCACGTTAAATAACCAGCCATTATTAGTGGCTGATTCATGCTACCGTTAGCTTGCTGTAGCACTTTGCACTTGAATTCATTAACCAGAGATCAGAGGTTAAAGTGAGGGGATGTCGGGGTGTTAGAAAAAAAACGCACTGAAAAGTGCCTTTACATAGCGGTCTATGGGAGACTGTGTTATCACTTTAAATATATAAGTATATGCTTATATACATACAGTTGTATATATTTATGTATTAATATGTGTATATATACATATAAACACATAAATATATATGTCTATATTCATATACGTATATATTTTAAATATGCTGCTCAATGCTGCACGACTTACCTCCTTCACTGCTCTAGATTCTGTGCAATGTCTATCGGCATCAGAACAAGGCTCCCTTTGGAGCCTAGGGAAAGCGCGCTCTCGCGAGTGCAAAGCTTCCATGCTATGCGAACACTTTACTTCTAATACCAGCACACATTTGCATGCGCCGTATTACTGAGTGGAGCGCAAATATTGTATTTGTGAAAGTGCAATTTTGCACTCAACTCAAATATTAATAATTATTAAAAAATTGTTATACATACTGTAAAAAAAATCTAAATAATCCATAGAATATATATTTATATATTTTACAGTATGTATAATAATTTTTAAGAATTGTTATTATTTTGTAATATTTGAATAACGCGCATTGAGGTTAGCAATTATTTATGTGCGATAAACCGACACCGTGTTAGACCTAAAGCACAAAATGCAAAGTGCGATACACATACATTTTTATTATTAAATATATATTTTTATATACAGTATATGATAATGTTAAAAAAATTATATTTATACCTATATTTCTATAGGAATAGATATACAGGTATAGGAAATATACAAATTTGTATATAAATAATTATTTACAGTAAAAATTACATTGTTCTATATGTGAAGAATATTGGAATGTTAAATATGTACAGTAAATATACAGCAAAAACACAAATACATATGTACACACTATATACTGTGTGTGTATATATATATATATATATATATATATATATACACTGTATATATACACGCATACGTACATACACATATTTAGACATGTATATGTAAGTATAGCTACAAGATAGCCCTTTGCAGTCAAACACCTTATAACTTTTTGTTTAATATTTATATGAATATTTTTTATCAGATAATGTTTATATGAGTGTTACTGTAATTGTGAATGTATTTATGTTGTGTTTTATGCAACTTTTTTAAAGTACTGCCCTTTACGCAAGAGTTTCAGTCACGCTAACCCAACTAGCGCAAAATGTGATTGCGCTCTTTCAAAAGCATTTACTTTTAACTTCTAATGCACTTGCTATTTCCGACGAGCGCAAAAAAATGATATTGCTTGTGCGCAACAGTAAGGTCTCCACTTATAATCTATCCCACTATTATCATCTAGTACTTAAATACATTTTTCTACCATCTAGTTCTCCAGACACAAGAGTGCTAGCTTCAGTATCCAGGTTTTCTCTTCAACAAAGAATATCATGAGAACAAAGTAACGGCTAGATTACGAGTTTTGCTTTATGAGTAAAAAAGCAGCGTTAAGGCTTATAACGCTGCTCTTTCACTACCGCTGCTATTACGAGTCTTGTAGGTACAGCTGTCCCGCACACTTTTTTGGCCGTACCGCAAATTAACTTACGCAATTTGCGTAAAGTCTTTTTTCAATGGGACTTCCATAGCGCCAATATTACAAGCTTTTTTTTGGAGGCCAAAAAGTGAGCGGTAGGTACAGCCTATCCTGCAAGATTCGTAACGCATTCTAAAGTCAGTAGTTATGAGTTTTACACTACAAAGCTGTAGCATAAAACTCATAACTAAAGTGTTAAAAGTACACTAACACCCATAAACTACCTATTAACCCCTAAACCGAGGCCCTCCTGCATCGCAAACACTAAAATAAAATTATTAACCCCTAATCTGCCGCTCCGGACATCGCCGCCACTAGAATAAATACATTAACCCCTAAACCGTTGCACTCCTGACTCGCAAACACTAGTTAAATATTCTTAACCCCTAATCTGCCGCCCCTAACATCGCCGCCACCTACCTTAATTTATTAACCCCTAATCTGCCGTCCCCAACGTCGCTGCCACTATACTAAAGTTATTAACCCCTAAACCGCCGCACTCCCGCCTCGCAAACACTAGTTAAATATTATTAACCCCTAATCTGACGCCCCTAACATCGCTGCAACCTACTTTACAGTTATTAACCCCTAATCTCCCGCCCCCAACGTCGCCGCCACTATACTAAAGTTATTAACCCCTAAACCTAAGTCTAACCCTAACACCCCCTAACTTAAATATAATTAAAATAAATCTAAATAAACATTACTATCATTACCTAAATAATTCCTATTTAAAACTAAATACTTACCTATAAAATAAACCCTAAGCTAGCTACAATATAACTAATAGTTACATTGTATCTAGCTTAGGGTTTATTTTTATTTTACAGGCAAGTTTGTATTTATTTTAACTAGGTAGAATAGTTAGTAAATAGTTATTAACTATTTACTAGCTACCTAGCTAAAATAAATACAAATTTACCTGTAAAATAAAACCTAACCTGAGTTACACTAACACCTAACCTTACACAACAATTAAATAAATTACATAAGTTAAATACAATTACCTAAATTACAAAAACAAACACTAAATTACACAAAATAAAAAAATAAATTATAAGATATTTAAGCTAATTACACCTAATCTAATAGCCCTATCAAAATAAAAAAGCCCCCCCCCCCAAATAAAAAAACCCTAGCCTAAACTAAACTACCAATAGCCCTTAAAAGGGCCTTTTGCGGGGCATTGCCCCAAAGAAATCAGCTCTTTTACCTGTAAAAAAAAATACAAACAACCCCCCCAACAGTAAAAGCCACCACCCACACAACCAACCCCCCAAATAAAATCCTAACTAAAAAAACCTAAGCTCCCCATTGCCCTGAAAAGGGCATTTGGATGGGTATTGCCCTTAAAAGGGCATTTAGCTCTATTGCTGCCCAGACCCTAACCTAAAAATAAAACCCACCCAATAAACCCTTAAAAAAACCTAACACTGAAGATCCACTTACAGTTGTGAAGAGCCGACATCCATCCTCAACGAAGCCGGGAGAAGTCCTCAACAAAGCGGCAAGAAGTCCTCAACGAAGCCGGGAGAAGTCTTCATCCAAGCCGGCAGAAGTGGTCCTCCAGACGGGCAGAAGTTTTTATCCAGACGGCATCTTCTATCTTCATCCATCCGGCGCGGAGCGGTTCCATCTTCAAGACATCCGGCGTGGAGCATCCTCTTCTTTCGACGTCTTCTTCCCAAATGAATGTTCCATTAAATGACGTCATCCAAGATAGTGTCCCTTGAATTCCGATTGGCTGATAGAATTCTATCAGCCAATCGCAATTAAAGGTGAAAAAATCCTATTGGCTGATGCAATCAGCCAATAGGATTGAGCTTCAATCCTATTGGCTGATCCAATTAGCCAATAGAATTGAGCTTGCATTCTATTGGCTGTTCCAATCAGGACTTCTCCCGGCTTCGTTAGAGGATGGATGTTGGCTCTTCAAAACTGTAAGTGGATCTTTGGGGGTTAGTGTTAGGTTTTTTTAAGGGTTTATTGGGTGGGTTTTATTTTTAGGTTAGGGTTTGGGCAGCAATAGAGCGAAATGCCCTTTTAAGGGCAATGCCCATCCAAATGCCCTTTTCAGGGTAATGGGGAGTTTAGGCTTTTTTAGTTAGGATTTTATTTGGGGGGTTGGTTGTGTGGGTGGTGGGTTTTACTGTTGGGGGGTTTGTATTTTTTTTTTACAGGTAAAAGAGCTGATTTCTTTGGGTCAATGCCCCGCAGAAGGCCCTTTTAAGGGCTATTGGTAGTTTAGTTTAGGCTAGGGTTTTTTTTTTATTTTGGGGGGGCTTATTTTATTTTGATAGGGCTATTAGATTAGGTGCTGGTCTATTGGAGTGATTTTTAATCACTCAATAGACCAGCGCCATCTACTACTACTATCTATCTATACACAGTCACAAGGGAGAGACTGCAAAAGGCTGCGATCTGACCTAAAGGAGAGTATCAGTTCTTAGTTCATTTGTACAGAATATTGTGTGTTTTTTTCCATCTTGCACCTCTGTATATTGTTTTGCTTTTTCTATTAGATTAGGTGTAATTAGTTTAAATATCTGATAATTAGTTTTTTATTTTGTGTAATTTAGTGTTTTTTATTTTGTAATTTAGGTAATTGTATTTAATTAATTTGATTTATTTAATTGTAGTGTAAGGTTAGGTTTTATTGTGAGACAGGTTAGGGTTTATTATACAGGTAAATTTGTATTTATTTTAGCTAGGTAGTTAGTAAATAGTTAATAACTATTTACTAACTTCTACCTATTTAAAATAAATATTATATTATATTTAAGTTAGGGGGTGTTAGGGTTAGGGTTAGACTTTGGTTTAGGGGTTAATAAATTTAGTATAGTGGCGGCGACGTTGGGGGCGGCAGATTAGGGGTTAATAAATGTAGGTAGGTGGCGGCGATGTTAGGGGCGGCAGATTAAGGGTTAATAATATTTAACTAGTGTTTGTGTTGGGGGAGTGCAGCGGTTTAGGGGTTAATATGTTTATTATAGTAGCGGCGACGTTGGGGGCGGCAGATTAGGGGTTAATAAGTATAATGTAGGTGTTGGCGATGTCTGGAGCGGCAGATTAGGGGTTAATAAATATAATGTAGGTTTTGGCGATGTCGGGGGCGGCAGATTAGGGTTTTAATAAATGTAAGATTAGGGGTTTTTAGACTCGGGGTTTATGTTAGGGTGTTAGGTGTAAACATAAATTTTGTTTCCACATAGGAATCAATGGGGCTGCGTTACGGAGCTTTACGCTGCTTTATTGCAGGTGTTAGGCTTTTTTTCAGCCGGCTCTCCCCATTGATGTCTATGGGGAAATCGTGCACGAGCACGTACAACCAGCTCACTGCTGACTTAAGCAGCGCTGGTATTGGAGTGTGGTATGGAGCTCAATTTTGCTCTACGCTCACTTCTTGCCTGTTAACGCCGGGTTTCTGAAAACCTGTAATACCAGCGCTGTGAGCGGTGACAATAACGTGCAAGTTAGCACCGCATCCCTCATAACGCAAAACCCGTAATCTAGCCGTAAATTTGATACGAAAAATAAAATTGAAACCTTTTTAAAACTATTTCCTCTATCTGAATCATGAAAGATAAATTTTTGTGTTTCATGTCTCTTTAATTAGCAGAAAATCTGTTGACGTAATCTAATGTAATATCTAGTAGCACAAACAAATAATTTTCATGCATTTAAAGAACATTACACAAAAACAAATACAATAAATACAAATATACTGTACAAAATTTATTTCTATTATAGATGCAACAAAGAAAAATTTCTTATAATTTCCCTTTAATAAAATTTTTTTTTCTCTTTTTTTTAAAGTTTGAAGGAATTCCTACTTACCCACATGCTGGAAGATTTTGGGAAATTATCGAAAAATACAAAGTAACAAAATTTTACACCGCGCCCACTGCCATACGCTTATTGATGAAATATGGAAATGACAATGTTGAGAAGTGAGTGCACATTTATGTTACAGTCTTGTTAGAGCAAAAGGAAGATGTGGCCAAACAAACGGCGAGATTACGAGTTTTGCGTTATGAGCTATGCTGTGCTAACGAGCAGTTTTCTCTCACCGCTCACTTACCTACAGCGCTGGTATTACGAGTTTTTATTAAACCGGCGTTAAAAGCCAAAAAGTGAGCTTAGTGCAAAATTTAGCTCCAAATCTCACTTCAATACCAGCGCTGCTCGTGCACGATTTCCCCATAGGAATCAACGGGGAGAGCCGGCTGAAAAAAAGTCTAACACTTGCAAAAAAGCAGCGTATAACTCAGTAACACAGCCCCATTGATTCCTATGGGGAAATAAAATTGATGTTTACACTTAACACCCTAACATGAACCCCGAGTCTAAACACCCCTAATCTTACACTTATTAACCCCTAACCTGCCGCCCCGACATCGTCGACACCTGCATTATATTTATTAACCCCTAATCTGCCACTCCGGACACCGCCACCACCTACATTATACTTATGATCTCCTAATCTGCTGCCCCCAACATCGCAGACACCTACATTATATTTATTAACCCCTAATCTGCCGCCCCCAATGTCGCCGCCACCTACCTACACTTATTAACCCCTAATCTGCCTCCCCCAACGTCACCGCCACTATAATAAACATATTAACCCCTAAACCGCCACACTCCCGCCTCGCAAACATTAGTTAAATATTATTAACCCCTAATCTGCCGTCCCTAACATCGCCGCCACCTACCTACATGTATTAACCCCTAATCTGCCGCCCCCAACGTCGCTGCCACTATATTAAAGTTATTAACCCCTAAATCTAAGTCTAACCCTAACACCCCCTAACTTAAATATAATTAAAATAAATCTAAATAAAATTACTATCATTAACTAAATTATTCCTATTTAAAACTAAATACTTACCTGTAAAATAAACCATAAGATAGCTACAATATAACTAATAGTTACATTGTATCTAGCTTAGGCTTTATTTTTATTTTACAGACAAGCTTGTATTTATTTTAACTAGGTAGAATAGTTACTAAATAGTTATTAACTATTTAATAACTACCTAGCTAAAATAAATACAAATTTACCTGTAAAATAAAACCTAACCTAAGTTACAATAACACCTAACACTACACTATAATTAAAAAAAATTAACTAAATTAAATACAATTACCTAAATTAAATTAAATTAGCTAAAGTACAAATAAACCCCCCCACTAAATTACAGAAAATAATAAACAAATTACAGATATTTAAACTAATTAACCTAATCTAATAGCCCTATCAAAATAAAAAAATGCCCCCCCAAAATAAAAAAACCCCTAGCCTAAACTAAACTATCAATAGCCCTTAAAAGGGCCTTTTGCGGGGCATTGCCCCAAAGTAATCAGCTCTTTTACCTGTAAAAAAAATAAATACAACCAACCCCCCAACAGTAAAACCCACACAACAAACCCCCCAAATAAAATACTAGCTAAAAAAAACTAAGCTCCCTATTGCCCTGAAAAGGGCATTTGGATGGGCATTGCCCTTAAAAGGGCAGTTAGCTCTTTTGCAGGCCCAAACCCTAACCTAAAAATAAAATCCACCCAATAACCCTTAAAAAAAACCCTAACACTAACCCCCTGAAGATCGACTTACAGTTCTGAAGACCCGACATCCATCTTCAAGGAAGCGGCAGAAGTCTTCAACCAGGCCGAAGTCCTCAACAAAGCCGGGAGAAGTCTTCATCCGAGCCGGGCGAAGTGGTCCTCCAGACGGGCAGAAGTCTTCATCCAGATGGCATCTTCTATCTTCATCCATCCAACGCGGAGCGGGTCCATCTTCAAGACATCCGACGCGGTGCATCCTCTTCATCCGACGAACTAAAGACAAATGAAGGTTCCTTTAAGTGAAGTCATCCAAGATGGCGTCCCTTAGATTCCGATTGGCTGATAGAATACTATCAGCCAAACGGAATTAAGGTAGAAAAAATCTTATTGGCTGATGCAATCAGCCAATAGGATAGAAGTTCAATCCTATTGGCTGATCCAATCAGCCAATAGGATTGAGCTTGCATTCTATTGGCTGATTGGAACAGCCAATAGAATGTGAGCTCAATCTTATTTGCTGATTGGATCAGCCAATAGGATTGAACTTAAATCCTATTGGCTGATTGCATCAGCCAATAGGATTTTTTCTACCTTAATTCCGATTGGCTGATTGAATTCTATCAGCGAATCTGAAACTAAGGGTCGCCATCTTGGATGACATCACTTAAAGGAAACTTTAGTTGTCGGATGAAGAGGATGCTCCGCGTCGGATGTCTTGAAGATGGACCCGCTCCGCGTCGGATGGATGAAGATAGAAGATGCTGTCTGGATGAAGACTTCTGCCCGTCTGGAGGACTACTTCGCCCCAGGCTTGGATGAAGACTTCTCCCGGCTTCGTTGAGGACTTCGGCCCGGTTGGATGAAGACTTATGCCGCTTTCTTGAAGATGGATGTCGGGTCTTCAGAACTGTAAATCGATCTTCAGGGGGTTAGTGTTAGGTTTTTTTAAGGGTTTATTAGGTGGGTTTTATTTTTAGGTTAGGGTTTGGGCAATGCCCATCCAAATGCCCTTTTCAGGGCAATGGGGAGCTTAGGTTTTTTTAGCTAGTATTTTATTTGGGGGGTTGGTTGTGTGGGTGGTGGGTTTTACTGTAGGGTGGTTGGTTGTATTTTTGTTTTATAGGTAAAAGAGCTGATTACTTTGGGGCAATGCCCCGCAAAAGGCCCTTTTAAGGGCTATTGATAGTTTAGTTTAGGCTAGGGTTTTCTTTTTATTTTGGGGGACATTTTTTCATTTTGATAGGGCTATTAGATTAGGTGTAATTAGTTTAAATATCTGTAATTTGTTTATTATTTTCTGTAATTGAGTGTTTTTTTTTGTACTTTAGCTAATTTAATTTAGGTAATTTATTTAATTATAGTGTAGTGTTAGGTGTTATTGTAACTTAGGTTAGGTTTTATTTTACAGGTAAATTTGTATTTATTTTAGCTAAGTAGTTATTAAATAGTTAATACATATTTAGTAACTGTTCTACCTAGTTAAAATAAATACAAACTGGCCTGTAAAATAAAAATAAACCCTAAGCTAGATACAATGTAACTATTAGTTATATTGTAGCTAGCTTAGGGTTTATTTTATAGGTAAGTATTTAGTTTTAAATAGGAATTATTTAGGTAATAATATTAATATTTATTTAGTTTTATTGTAATTATATTTAAGTTAGGGAGTGTTAGGGTTAGACTTAGGTTTAGGGGTTAATAACTTTAGTATAGTGGCGGCGACGTTGGGGACGACAGATTAGGGGTTAATAAGTGTAGGTAGGTGGCGACGATGTTAGGGGCGGCAGTTTAGGGGTTAATAATATTTAACTAATGTTTGCAAGGCGGGAGTGCAGCGGTTTAGGGGTTAATATGTTTATTATAGTGGCGGCGATGTCGGCGGCGGCAGATTATGGGTTAATAAGTGTAGGTAGGTTGCGGCGACATTGGGGGCGGCAGATTAGGGGTTAATAAATATAATGTAGGTGTCGGCGATGTTGGGGGCAGCAGATTCAAGACTCGTAATACCAGTGGGCGTAAAAAAGCAGCGTTAGGACCTGTTAACGCTGCTTTTTTAGCTTACCGCAAAACTCGTAATCTAGCCGACTGATTTGTATTGTTTTTGCTACAGACACTCTGTGGCAGCAGTGTTTGTAACTACGTATAACATTATTACAAATATTGTTGCAAACATTGCTGCCAGATGGCAAAATACACATGCATGCTCCTGAGTTCACCTAGGATTACTCTTTAACAATGGATACCAAGAGAACTAAGCAAAATTAATAATAGAAGTAAATTAATTAAGTGGTTTAAAATTGCAAATTTGAAACTGAGAGCCCAATCAGTACATATGTGAAGCCAAAATTTTGGGACCTTTTTGTTTTCTAAGTTGCTTTTTCTGACATTTCATATCTCTACGCAAAAACTGTACTCACAGGGTCATTGTGTATTTAGCAACTAAAGTCTGAGCAGAGATGTTAACTTCACATTATTGTTTAGTAGCATATCTTTCTCATGTCCTTGTTTTTCCTTTTCAGGTTTGATTTAAATTCATTGAAAATCTTGGGTACAGTAGGAGAACCGATCAATTCTGAAGCTTGGCTGTGGTATTACAATATTGTCGGTAATCAGCGATGTCCCATAGTTGACACTTTTTGGCAAACAGAGACTGTAAGTATTCATGGGTGTCTGCTCCATTCCTTGAGAAGAGTTATTTAAAAATACATTGCACAGTTTTAGCTTTATACATGTTTTTCAAATCTGAGGCAATTCTAGTCTATTAGGAATTAATTTAAAAACATCTGAGCTGAATTTGTAGTTTTTGCACAGCAAAGTCTAATGGATTGGAATGGATGGTCATGTTTGTTAAAGGGACATTACATTTGTCTTTCATGATTCAGAAAGAGCATAAAAAAAGTTCTCCTTTTCATATATTATTAAATTGCATCTTCTATGATCTATTATGATTATTTATTTTTATCATGTTATTGTATAGTGCTGCCAAATTCCAGTTAAACAATGTTATATATTCATTGTGCAAACGCAGCTGCCATCTACTATTCAAAACTGTGTAACTTTGTTAAAAGCAGTTAGAAAGCTGCTGCCATATAGTGCTCTAGACAGGTGCACACTACTAAGCCTACGTAGATATGCTCTTCAGCAAAGGATACTAAGAGAAATAAGTCAGTTTTGTAACATAAGTAAATTGTGGTTTTCTAAATTGTATGCTCTATATAAATCATGAAAATAAAGCAGTTGCATGTCCATTTGTATAACAGAATAAAACAACAAATTTTGTAAATTGTAACGTCATTGAATACTGTATAAAGGGATCATTTACATGACACCTTCACTGCAGAAGGCTCTTAACATTCTGCCAGTGCCAGAGAACCGTCGCCCCCCTCAGTAGAAAAAAAAAAGAATTATTCGCCACAAGAGCATTCAGTTTTACATTTTAAAATATGCAATGTCCATTTGATGGCTGCCTGTAATTTATTTGCAAATGTATAGATATATACATGTTAGATATTTCCATGTAAAGGTTCTGAAAAGGATATGAAGCCCAACAATGTCTTTTGTGATTCAGACAGAGCATACAATTTTTAAAAAAAGTTTTCATATTTACTATTATCAAATTTGCTTGGTTTTCATGTTATTCTTTGTTGAAGAGATACCTAGGTAGGTGTCTGGAGCACTACATGGCAGGAAAAAGTGCTACTATCTAATGCTCTTGCACATGGATAACATTCTTGTAAAACTGCTGCTACTGTATATAGTGCTCCAGACACGTGTACGCTCCTGAGCTTATGTCCCTGCATTTCAACAAAAGATATCAAGAGAACGAAGAACATTTGATAGTAGAAATAAATTAGAAAGTTGTTTAAACTATGTTCTATCTGAATCATGAAGAAAAGAAATGAGTTTCACGTCCCTTTAATAATGTATGGCTTTATTGAGTTATGAGAAAAGTATTACTAGAGTTAATGGTATTTATTTTGGTCTGTAGATGAAGAGCACTAGGTTGAAATCCTCTCTCCACCAAGAGTATTAAGTAAATATTATACGTAGAATCCCAAAGCGATTTCCTGAATTTTCTTTACTTAAAGGGACATTAAACCCAATTTTTTTTCTTTCATGATTCAGATAGAGCAAGCAATTTACTCCTATTATTACATTTTCTTTGTTCTCTTGCTATCTTTATTTAAAAAGCAGGAATGTGATGCATAGGAGCCGGCCCATTTTTGGTTGAGAACCCGGGTTATGCTTGCTTATTGGTGGGTAAATGTAAGCCTCCAATAAGCAAGTGCTATCCATGGTGCTGAACCTAAATTGGGCTGGCTGCTAAGATTTACATTCCTGCTTTTAAAATAAATATAGCAAGAGAACGAAGAAAAATTGATAATAGGAGTAAATTAGAAAGTTGCTTAAAATTTCATGCTCTATCTGAACCATGAAAGAAAAAAATTGGGTTCAGTGTCCCTTTAACAAACCATATCTCAGTTATCACAGCCATGATGTTGTTTACAAACATTTGTTTTGTATTCTTTAATAGGTAAATTATAGTTAGCTAAGTTAGAGTTATGAAGCCTCTTACAAACATTTACAAAGGTCCATTGAAAACAACAGTTTTCTACAAAATAATTAGTTACATTAACTTTCATTGAGTGTATTCAACCAAAATTGCCTCACTAACTAGTTCCAAATACAGACGCTTCAAGTATATTTAGCAAGATAGTGGCGAAAAGCATTAATAATGTTCATATTCTGTATTACTGATCCAAAGCCTGTTATTTTCATTAAAAATCAAATAGTAATGTATGTTTTTGTTCTGCTGTGTTTCATATTCTAATTTCTTAACCAGCTACACCTAAAAAAAAGCAGATTGGTGGTGAATTCAAGCACAGCAACAAACTTTTATTACAAACATATTCACTCTTCTCTTTTAGGGAGGTCATGTACTAACTCCATTACCTGCCGCCACACCACTGAAACCAGGATCAGCTGTAAGTAATGGGCATGGAAGAGGTTAATGCTGACATTAGTACTCCAGATTCCCAGTGCTTAAAGGGATGTGCACATTATAGGAACATTTTACTAAACGCTATTAAAATATGCTTTTAGTGGGAAAGCCAAGAGCTGCATTACATTAAAGGGATGTAGTTTTGCACTATTGTAAAATGTTTTCTATGGGATATTAATATCCGGTATACAAACTCTTTTTCCTAAAAAGAAAAGGACACAGCAAAAGTTAAAAACATGAAGTTATTTAAATAATGAACTTACTTAAAATACGTAATATACTAATCATACAGTAAAATGCATGTAGACATGTACAATATACCCACAATCCCCCAGCTCATATAGATTTGTTATTCATGTAAATGTTATTTTTTTTGTATTGTAATAAAAGAGGTATCGGTTCACACATGTAAATTGTAATGTCATTGAATACTGTATAAAGGGATCATTTACATGACACCTTCACTGCAGATCGCAATGTTGCTCGTAACATTCTGCCAGTGGCAGAGAACCGTCGCCCCCCACAGTGAAGTGTAGTAAAACGCCTCTTGGAGAGGCAGCCTTCTCACAGTGATTCTTTAGATATTCATAAAGATGATATGTTTAGGCCTAGATTACAAGTCAAAAATTGATAATACACAGCGAGTTGTTTTGGGTATTACATGTTGTTGGTTAAGATATTTAACCAAAGCATTTTTAATGCACCCAACTTATACTTTATAGTACACCCTATACTTTCAGTGGGAAGCAGTAGTAGCTTGATCATATAACAAGTGGCCGTTAAAGTTCTAAACTCTTGCTCAATCTTAAATACTGATTTTATCATTTACCGCTTAAAACTTTCCAATACTTCAATTTTCAAAACGTGCACATTCTTTTATATGCACTCTTTCTGAAGCTCCAGCTCCAACTTAGCATGTGCAAAAATGCACAGTTTATACATACATATATGCATTTTGTGTTTGGCTGATGGCTGTCACGTGATACAAAGGGCAATTAATGTTTAATAAATGTGAAACAATGAGTTAATAAAGAAAAAAAGATTTTGCGAAAGGGCTAAAAAGATAAGTTTTATATGGCAAGGGACAGGAGTGAGAAGGGGTCTAGGGTATATATATTTATGTGTAAAGTCTTATATGTAAACTTAAAGGGACATTAAAGTCAAAATTAAACTGTCATAAATCGGAAAGAGCGTGCAATTTTAAACAACTTTTCAATTTACTTCAGTTATCAAATTTGCTTTGTTCTTTTGGTATCTTTTATTGAAGATTAAAACTAGGTAGGCTTCTAAGAACTCAGGAGTGTGCACGTGTCTTTAATACTCTATGGCAGCTGTGTTTTGCCACATTATTTGTAGCTTTATTATACAATGTTACAAAACACTGCTGCCATAGAGTACTAAATATACGTGCACACTCCTGAGTACTTATGAGCCTACCTAGTTTTACTCTAAAATAAAAGATACCAAGAGAACGAAGAAAATGTGATAACCAAAGTAAATTGGAAAGGTGTTTAAAATTGCGTGCTCTATCTGAATCATGAACGTTTAATTTTGATTTTACTGTCCCTTTAAAGGGATATGAAACCCTTTTTTTTCTTATGTGATTTTAAACAACATTCCAATTTACTTCTATTATATAATTTGTTTAGTTCCCTTTGTATCCTTTGTTGAAAAGCATAGGTAGACTCAGGAGCTGCTGATTGGTGGCTGCACATATATGTCTCATATTATTGGCTTGCCCAATGTGTTAACTAGCTCACAGTAATTTATTGCTGCTTCTTCAACAAACTATTAAAGAAAATAAGCAAATTAGATAATAGAAAAACATTGAAAAGTTGTTTGAAATTGTATGCTCTATCTGAATCATGAAAGAAAAATGTCCCAGATTTTAGAACTTTTTTAGACATCATTTTTTTTGGAATGGCTGCAATATGACATTATTATTATTTATTTATTTTAATTTCCCAAGTAAATTATAGGAGGGAAGAGAAAGGAGGAGGGAAGGGAGAGAAGGAGGGAGATATGGCAGATGAGGGAGAGAAAATAGTCAATGTAGTCAGTCAATGAGGTAGTCCTGTATATTATACCAGTGGCTGATGGATTTACCCCATTGCAACAGTAATCCTTAGTGTCAAAGTCAAACAATATCAGTAGATTATGCCCTATACATCTAACTTCCTTAAATGCACTTAGTATCATAAGCGAAGATAATATAAAACACATAATAATTAAATAAATAAATATTGTGTTTTATATATATATATATGTTGATTGGAGTAGCTGTGTTAGTCCAGAGATTTAGATATCAAAATAACAAGAGTATTGCATTGAGCAATGATACTTTTTTATTGGACTAACTATACATTTATAAGATGACATGCTTTCAGAAGAGTTCCTTTCTTTATCAAGTCTGAAGCAATGCTTCAGACCTTGTTGAATACGGCGAGCAATACGCTCGCCGTATTCAACATTGCACCAGCAGCTCACAAGAGCTGCTGGTGCAACACCGCCCCCTGCAGACTCGCGGCCAATGGGCCGCCAGCAGGGGGTGTCAATCAATCAGCAGGGGGGCGTGCAACACCGCCCCCTGCAGACTTGCGGCCAATGGGCCGCCAGCAGGGGGGTGTCAATCAACCCTATCGTACTTGATCGGGTTGTATTGTGGCGATGTCTGTCCGCCTGCTCAGAGCAGGCGGACAGGTAATGAAGCAACGGTCTTTGTGACCGCTGCTTCATAACTGCTGTTTCTGGCGAGTCTGACGACTCGCCAGAAACAGGGGCCATCAAGCTCCATACGGAGCTTGATAAATAGAGCCCATAGTTTGAACTCTTATATGAACTCAGTAGGAGCCGGAGCCTCAGAAAGTGACAAGGAAGTCAAAATTAGACATACACAATTCAGATAGAGCATATGATTAAAACTGTGCAAATGTAATTTATCTTTTGGAATCCCTTGTTAAAAAGTAGCTCCTTTTCTTGACAGTATACGGAAATGTGTAACAATTTTATACATGTAGTGCTCAAAACATCGTGCTCTCATGGGAAATGGTTACATTTCAACAAAGGGCACCAAGACAATTAGGTAAATTGGATCTAAATTTTTTTTTAATTATTTTTTTTATTGCATGCTTCATCTTTTCTATGAAAGTTTAATTTTGGATTTTAATTAAAAAAAACATGGGCTACATCAGATTTTATTTGCAAATGTAAAAACTGGTAGCAAGAACAAAACTCTTTGTAGACTTTTAAGGAGACCTGTGTTATTACTGTTAGTACTGGAATCTAATCTTCCCTTATGTGTGGTGATGTGACTGTATTTTATAATACTGTTCATCTTCCTACTCCCGCTGAGAAAAGCATAGAAAGGTCACAGGTTCACTATGTAAATAACTGTTTATGTGCTGCTGAGTAAATGTAAAACACAGGTCTCTGAATGTGATGAAATTGTGTATTCGGTTTCACAATTTTACATCTTTCTAATGGATTTCTAGTAAAAATGAATCGTCTGTGAGAAGGGTCCTCAACCCTACAGGAGCACTTCTTGCATATTTCTGTATAACAATGTTCTACATATGTATAACATATGTCTATATATATATATAAAAACACAACATATTTTAAAGCAGAGTTTTAGTTTTCCATCAAATGTTTAAAAGAAAGGAAATTCCGAAATTAAACTGCCCCCAATCGTCAATGAAATTTCGGAAAAACAGCACTTTTTCCTACATTGAATAACATTAAAATTACTTGACCAATTTAATTGAAATTTGCAGTTTTGCAGTCACTACATCACATTTCATTTGCAAATGTAAAAAACTGGTAGCAAGAACAAATGTCTCTGTAAACTATAAAGGAGACCGTTATTTGTATACTGGAATATACTCTTCCCTTATGTGTGGTGACGTGACAGTATTTTTATAAGGCCACAAATTTTCGATATATATAACTGTTGTATGTGCTGATGAGTAAATGTAACAACTAGGTCTCTGAATGTGATGCACTTATTCATTTTTACAATTTTACATCTTTCTAATGGAAAGGAATCATTTGTGAGAAGGGTCCTCAACCCTATAGTAGTGCTTTTTGCATATTACTGTGTTTATTATTTTTGTTGCTGCACTTTTTTTTTAATGGGAGAATAAATGTTTCATTTCCTAGACATTTCCATTTTTCGGAGTTGTCCCGGCTGTTCTGAATGAGCACGGAGAAGAGTTGGAGGGAGAAGCTGAAGGTTATTTAGTAAGTAACTTTTGTGAATGCTGTGAGAACCGCTTTTAACATAAAGTTTGTTGTTGTTTTTTGTTTGTTTGTGCAGTTCATGGACCCTAAACAAAGTGTCACAACCTCATAACTATTTAAAGGGACATAATACTTATATGCTAAATCATGCAGCATAACTGTAAAAAGCTGACATTAAAATATCACCTGAGCATCTCTATGTAAAAAGGGAAGATAATTAACCTTAAAAATGTCTTCAGCTTTCAAGAATAAGTGCTCTGTGAACAGTTATACCTCAGCTGCTGTCCAGCTGCAAGTTGGAAAAAAAATCCAATTAGCATCAGCAGTGCTATAGTGTTCATAGTAAACTTCCTAAAACTGAATATGAAAATAACATTACTGTGCCTGCACATGACAGATGCACACTCCCTTGCAAGTCCTGGGACTAGTATCATGATTGGCTGATAAAGTCCCTTTACAGTGGGGTGTGAATACTTTGGACATTTTGAGGTAAATATCTTTCTTTTTTACATAGAGATGTTCGGGTGATATTTTCTAGTCAGCTTTTTAAAGCAATGCTGCATCACTTGCAGGCGCTTCAACACTTAGGTATCATGTCCCTTTAACAGAAAACATCAACTATTTGTTATTATTAGCTTATGTTAAATACCAAGTTAAATTGTTTAAATGTATTAGTCCACTTCTTTGCTTTTAATATTGCTTGGAAAGCCAGCAACCAGAACTGTGCATATTTAGGTGTTGTTCTGCTCCGGGCTCTGGGCATTATTGACTACTCACACACATTTTATATCATATTTGCCTTTTCTGCAATTCTTTGGACTGAGCAATTATTAACCATTTCCTTCCTTACACATATGGCTACATTACAGTCCTGTTACAGAGAGACAAGATGATCCACCACCAATATGTATAACTTTAATAAACTAGCAGGAGTAGCTAAATGGCGTACTGCAGAGCTGCTCCCATAAATTTGCACCGCCTTAAAAAAATGCTACTTTAGGAACAAGCTAATCTAGGCACAAACAATAATATAAACACATAATATTAAAGGGGCAAAATGTAAAATGTTCTCCCATTTAAATTGCCTCAATGATCCATTTTACCTCCTGTAGTACATTAAAGGGACAGTCAACAACAAAATTGTTATTTAAAAAGATAGATAATGACTGTACTACAAATTCCCCAGCTTTGCACAACCAACATTGTTATATTAATATACTTTATAACATTTAAACCTCTACATTTCTGCCTGTTTCTAAGACACTATAGACAGCCTCTTATCACATGCTTTTTTATTTGCTCTTTACAAAAGGAGACTGCTAGTTCATGTGAGCCATATAAATAGCATTGTGCTCATGCCCGTGAAGTTGTGCACAACACAGTACTAGTTGGCTAAAATGCAAGTCAATAGATAATAAATAAAAAGTCATGTGATCAGGGGGCTGTCAGAAGAGGTTTAGATACAAGGTAATCACAGAGGTAAACAGTATATTAATATAGCAGTGTTATGCAAAAATGGGAAATGGGTAATAAAGGGATTATCTATCTTTTTTAAACTATACAATTTTGGAGTAGACTGTCCCTTTAAGGGCTAGATTACAAGTGGAGCGCTAAATTATCCAGCGATAATTAGCCAGCCATTACAAGTGGCTGGTTATTGCTATACACATATTAACACATATTACAGTATATATTTATATTTGCTGCCATCGCTGCGCTACTTACCCCCTTCGCTGTGCTTAGGTTTTGAGGCTGTCTCTGACGGCATCAGAACGAAGCTCCCATTAGAGCCTATGGAAGCGAGCTCTCCTGAGCACACTGCTTCCCAACAATGCAAGCGCACATTAGCGTGTGCTGGTATCACACAGTGGAGCGCAAATATTGCTTTTATGAATACGATATTTAGTGCTCCACTTGTAATATGGCCCTAAATTATTTACAAATAGATCATTTACCTTTACTTTGTAATTTGAAATAACTGTTTTAAAACCACCAAATATACTGAACATTTCAATACTGCATTACTGACTTAGAAAGGCTATGCAAACAAGATGCGTTAGCAGCAATCAACCTCATGATAGCGGGGAGCCTATGTAAAATGTTTTTCTTGCGGCAACTTTGAATACAATTAACTTTTATTAGCTGCTTGACGGAGTACAATGTCACCTTAATTCACAGTGGAATTATTTTTTTAATTGATGGGTGAATATTAAGCAAACCATATCTGCAGAGTATATGTTAGGTATATCCGAATACAAGGTTATGTATGATAAAAAAACTCTAAAAGGAAATATTTCAGGAAGATGGAAATAGGTAGGTTAGCAGGACGGGAATTGTTTAGGGTAGTTGTAGCACACAGAATGTTTTAAAAAGAAGTGAAAAACATATGAGCTTCAGTGAGTGGTTGATAATATGAACACTTAAAGGGACAGTCAACACCAGAATTTTTGTTGTTTTAAAAGCTAGATAATCCCTTAATTACCCATTTCCCAGTTTTACATAACCAACACATTTATAATAATACACGTTTTACCTCTGTAATTACCTTGTATCTAAGCCTCTGCAGACTGCCCCCTTATTTCAGTTCTTTTGACAGACTTGCATTTTAGCCAAACAGTGCTCACTCCTCGGTAAATTCACGTGCATGAGCTCAATGTTATCTATATGAAACACAAGAAGTAACACCCTGTAGTGGTGAAGAACTGTCAAAATGCATTTAGATTAGAGGCGGCCTTCAAGGTCTAAGAAATTAGCATATGAACCTCCTAGGTTTAGCTTTCAACTAAGAATACCAAGAGAACAAAGCAAAATTGGTGATAAAAGTAAATTGGAAAGTTGTTTAAAATTACATGCCCTATCTGAATCATGAAAGGTTTTTTTGGACTTGACTGTCCCTTTAAAGATACTATTGTTTAAAGGGACACTGAACCCCAAAAATTTATTTAGTTATTCAGATAGAGCATGCAATTTTAAGCAACTTTCTAATTTACTCCTATTATCAATGTTTCTTTGTTCCTTTGCTATCTTTATATAAAAAAGAAGGCATCTAAGCTTTTTTCTTGGTTCAGAACTCTGGACAGCAGTTTTTGATTGGTGGATGAATTTATCCACCAATCAGCAAGAACAACCTAGGTTGTTCACCAAAAATGGGCCGGCATCTAAACTTACATTCTTGCATTTCAAATAAAGATTAGATGATAGATTCAATGTTTTCTTACAGCGCTGAAAGTGTGGACCTATAGCTCCTGTCTATAGTGGGTCCCCAGGTGCCCACTTTTAGAAAATATGTGTCAAAACGTGGTTTAGAAAGGAGCGCCAAATCTTGGCGAGGTCTGGTGCGGTATAGGTGTGAAAATATGGTATTCTGTCTGAGAAATTGTATAGCGCTATAGCTCAGCTACAATTATGGTAGTTGTGCTGTGTAGATGTGTAGGTTTTGATATCTAGATATAAGATCTAAGAGTGGCACAGTTGATACATAAAAGCATTTAATACATATTAAACATATAAAACAAGGGTGTCGTTTAAAATATATTTTAACAGAACGGCAAGAAATAATGTGTAAAAACACATAAACACATAAATATCTATATCAAGACTATAGTCTTGATAAAGGCCTCTCTTGAGGGCCGAAACGCGTTGACAGAGCTATGGTGAGCTATTTATTCCTTGATTGTTGAATTATAATACAGTATTACACTATTGTTATTATCTTTTATTTTCAGGGTTTGAAGATTCCCTAGGATTATTTTTATTTATATTTTTGTATTTTTGCTTATTTTTCTTTTTTCTTTTTTCTTTTTATATAGCAAATAATTTTTCTACATGGAAACATAACCCCTCCACATAAGCCCCCTTTTTGGGATCACTCTCACTAGTTTGTGCACATACTAATAATTTATTTTTTGTTTTTTATCTTTTGGATATTTTACATCTTTTTTGGACTTATTTTTATCACTATTTTGGATTGACTTCACGGATTATTCTTTGTCACCATATTTTGATAGACCTTTTTTTCTACCTTCATTTTGATGTTTTTTAAATGTCTCTTTGAAATGTTTTTTGCAAAGCTTTTTTAATAGAACTTTTGAATCTGCTGGATTTGCACTATTCATTTATACCACGTTTTTGGACAACACTTAAATTTGGACAGTTTATTTTTTGGATACACATGTGAAAATCTATTTATATCTCTTAACTTTGAGAAGGGATTTTTGGACACTACTTAACCTTTTTTTATATATCTCTTAACTTTGAGAAGGGATTATTGGACATTATTTACTTTTCATTGTTTTTTATTATTTTTTATTGTTTATTATTTTCAGATTTATGCCAACACAACTATATATGAGACGAATTTTATGAGACATTATACATACAGCTAAAAAGCAAAACACGCGTGTTTTTATAGATATTTATATGTTTATGTGTTTTTACACATTATTTCTTGCCGTTCTGTTAAAATATATTTTAAACGACACCCTTGTTTTATATGTTTAATATGTATTAAATGCTTTTATGTATCAACTGTGCCACTCTTAGATCTTATATCTAGATATCAAAACCTACACATCTATACAGCACAACTACCATAATTGTAGCTGAGCTATAGCGCTATACAATTTCTCAGACAGAATACCATATTTTCACACCTATACCGCACCAGACCTCGCCAAGATTTGGCGCTCCTTTCTAAACCACGTTTTTTCAAATAAAGATTCCAAGAGAATGAAGAAAAATTGATAATAGGAGTAAATTAGAAAGTTGCTTAAAATTTCATGCTCTATCTGAATCACAAAAGAAAAAAATTGGGTTCAGTGTCCCTTTAAGGTTGGCTTTTGTGTGTGTTAGGAGTAAGATTGTTAAATGTGATACTTTATGTATGGAATTAATGTAGATAGAGTTACATGCACTAATGCCGTGTCAGAAGCATACACAGAAGAATATATTCAAGAATACCTCAACTTACTACACACACATCTATTGCTTATTTGGTATTTAAGCTTGAAATAAAGTGTGTTTTTAATAAAGCCTAGTTTAGTCCTTGCTCAGCATGTGATATCCTGAGCTGATGTGAAATGCTTACGATTTGACTAGCTGAGAACACACATGTAACTCACTGCCCAGAGTCTGCTACAGACATTAGAAGCGCCTTAACAATTACAGCATTATTAATACATGTTACTCCATGCTCTTGTGAATAATATAAGCTTTGTTACATAGTCAATGACCTACTTGTATCTCATCAATGAATGTTCAGACAGAGTCATTTGCTTAGTAACATGAACACACTCTGATGTTATAATGCAGGTCTTTAAGCAGCCATGGCCATCTGTAATGAGAACATTATATGGCAACCATGAACGCTATGAAAGCACCTACTTCAATAAGTTCCCTGGCTATTACGTTGCAGGAGATGGTAAGTGGTTTCTATATTATAAATATTAGTTCACCAGCATTATAAATATAAAACACCAGCAGTCTTCATTTTTTAAAATAATATGTATAAAATAGTTTGAAATAACATAAAATACCCTATATTACGAGGGTCAGCATTTCTTTCAATTACAAGCCTCTTTATTTGTAATAATAAATATATATATCTGGTTTTGCACTATAAGAAAAATGTACATTAAAGGTGTGTTCAGCTAGCTCCCAGTAATGAATTCCTGCTCTGTCGCTGACCCCTTTGCAAGTGCTAAACTCATGATTATATGCATGCAATAGTGCAATAATAAAATGCTCTAACATATCAGCGCATTTTCTTTTTGTATTTGTATGTCCCTTTAATGCTAATTTAAGGGAACCTGACAACCTTATTAAATTCTGCCTCTGGGTTTTCTAACAATGGATATAGCTGTGGGTCATGCATACATTGGCAAAACATTTCACATGGGTAATTTTACAGCAGAGCCAGTTTATTTGCTGGCAGTACTGTAGTTGTAAACTTTACTCGGTAAAATCTTTATAAACCTCTAGGTTTGTTTTTGTGCTAACACCTCATTTGCTTTTAGAAATGCTATAGAATAAAGGCCTTATATAAATTCTGTACACTTCTATAGGGATGTGTATCTTCTCTGCTGTTAAGTTGCCTGATGATATCAAATGAATGCTTACATTTCTAGTGGATTTGTATGCCCACGTTTACTATTTCATCTGACAGTATTTAATTTAATTGGGATGATCATTGGCTCAGTTTTGTAATTCACTCACCTGTGGTCAGTGAATCCTTCCAATCTGGTCTTTTAGGGGTAGTTAAAGACTGAACAAACACTGTGTTAGTGCAGTGACCTCTGTAGCATATTTAAGAAATGATGGTATGCTATGTCTACTAGCATTTCTTTTACAAGATACGATGAGTCCACAGATTTCATATCGCCTCCTGGTCAACAGGAGGAGGCAAAGAGCACCACAGCAGAGCTCTATATATAGCTCCTCCCTTCCCTCCCACTCCAGTCATTCTCTTTGCCTGTGTTAGAATAGGAAGAGGTAAAGTGAGGTGTTAGTTTAGGTTTCTTCAATCAAGAGTTTTTTATTTTTAAATGGTGCCAGTGTGTACTATTTTTCTACAGGGTGTAGCCAGGACCTGGTCAGCCTCTTGTTAGCAGAGCCACAGGTGGCTTTAAGGCATTGGGAATTTGTGGGATTAATTTCTCACTGCACCTCCCATACTGTATGCTGCCCTTATCAAAATGGTCTTAGACATGCTAACTAAGGCCCTGTATTTCTCCACAGAATGACAAGTCTTTGTGGCTGTGGGACGTTTTATGCTGTTGATCAGCAACAAAGTATGTGCTGGGACAGAATTAATTCAGGAGTCGCTGCTACCTTCTATCTACAAGCCCCTTATGCTAACCAGGACCTCCATTCAAGGGTTAAGGAGGAGGTGGTGGGGGTGGATAGTTTGGATCGCTCAGGGAACATTTATGACACTATGTGGGAGAGATTATGGACTGGGCTGATGCTGGGAGATTAGTTTATATGTATGGAGCTTGTCTCTGGTGTTTGTGTGCACTCGGTATTTGTCTTTCACTTGCAAACCGCTTATTTTCCCTGTATGCGCCTCTGAGATGGATGTTTGAGACTTCAGGGTACTTAAACCGCATGGCCGTTTAACTGCGTTGCAGCGACTTTCGGCTCGCAGTTCTTGAGGACTCATTCTGTGTAAGGTGCACGCCCACGAAGAATGGGGTTAGTCTCCCGCGCTCAGGATGCAGCGCTACTACATTTCATGATCACTACAACGGAGGATAGTGTGATCGTAGTTCCTCTCTGCTGGGACCGCATGGTCTTATGTTGTTAGATCAAACGGTCTGAGGCAGTGTGTGTGAGCCGCGGAGACTACTCGAGGTGGCAGGTAGGCGCCTCAGCAGAGCTGTTGAGGCGGCAGAGGCTAAGTTTGACGTTCCGTTTTTTTTCTAACAAAGATACTTGATCATATTTTTTTCTGCCTTCTTGGGTCTCTAGTTTAATTTACCTTAAGGGGTTATTAGAGTTGCTTATTAGTATAATCTGTGGTTAACTGTTAACAGTTCAGCATTTGTTATTAGAGCTGCTTATTAACTCTTTAGTTGCAGGGCAAGACCAAGTTTACTACTTAGGCTATCATGGACACATCTGTTACATGTTCATCATGTTTGACTGCACATGTGGAACCTCCCGTTACCTTTTGCCCCTCATATACTGAGAGGGCTTTACAGTTTAGGGAGCAAATGTTTTTTGATACAGATTTAAATAAGACGGATGCTTCTCAAGGTTCTAACGATGAGAATCAGTGTATGCCACATCTTTCTCCCCAAGCGTCACAGTCCCTATCGCCTACCCAGGCACAGTCCAGTACCTCTGCAGTTTCACCTGCTTTTGCTCTAAAGGACATAGCATCTGTTATGTCCTCAACTCTTTCTGAAGCGTTGTCTGCCTTTCCCGTCCTGCAAGGCAAACGCAGGAGGAACGATGACCTCATGGCTACTACGCCTTCGGATGCTTTAATTGCAAGGTCAGAAATGCCTTTACAGGGTTCAGAATTGGAACCCCTATCTGAAGGTGAGCTTTCTGAATCAGATAGCGCCCTGCTACAGACGGATTCAGAAGTAATTTCTTTCCGGTTTAAAGTGGAACACCTCCGCCTGTTGTTGAAGGAGGTTTTGGTGACTCTGGACGACTGCGATTCAATCGTGGTCCCTCCAGAAAAATTGAGTAAGTTGGACAGGTATCTAGAAGTCCCTTCTTATTCAGATGTTTTTCCAGTTTCCAAGAGAACTTCGGAAATTATTGCTAAGGAATGGGAGAGACTAGGTATTCCGTTTTCTCCTTCTCCCTTTTTCAGGAAGATGTATCCCATAGCGGATTCTATCAGGAATTCTTGGCAGACAGTGCCTAAGGTGGAGGGTGCCATTTCCACTTTGGCTAAACGGACTACTATCCCTATTGAGGATAGTTGTGCTTTTAAGGACCCTATGGATAAGAAATTAGAGGGTCTGCTTATGAAACTTTATGTTCATCAAGGGTTACTTTTAAACCGGCAGCCTGCATCGTCACAGTTACCATGGCGGCGGCTTATTGGTTTGATGTTCTGGAGGAGTCTCTTAAAACTGAGACTCCTTTGGAAGAGATACAGGACAGAATTATAGCTCTTAAGCTGGCTAATTCTTTTGTGACAGATGCTTCGCTGCAAATTACTAAGTTGGCGGCTAAAAGCTCAGGATTTTCCATTTTAGCACGTAAGGCCTTATGGCTTAAGTCTTGGTCTGCCGATGTGTCATCCAAAACTAAACTTTTGGCTATCCCTTACAAGGGTAAGACCTTGTTTGGCTCCGTCTTGAAATAAATTATTTCTGACATCACGGGAGGTAAGGGTCACCTCCCTCAGGATAAGAAATCCAAACAGAGGGGTCAACAGAGTAATTTTCGTTCCTTTCGAAATTTCAAGGGAAACCCCTCTCCCCCTTCCACTAAGCAGGAGGGGGGCTATTCTCAACCCAAGTCCACGTGGCAGCCCAACCAGGATTGGAACAATGGCAAACAGCCCAAGAAACCGGTTGCTGCCACTAAGTCAGCATGAAGGGGCGGCTCCCGATCCGGGACCGGATCTAGTGGGGGGCAGACTATCATGTTTCGTCCAGGCTTGGATAAGAGATGTCCAAGATCCTTGAGCAGTAGATATAATATCTCAGGGATACAAACTAGAATTAAAAAATTGTTCCCCCAGAGGAAGGTTCCTTCTTTCTCGATTGTCTGTTGACCAGATAAAAAGAGAGGCGTGTTTACGCTGGGTAAGAGACCTCTCCTCTATGGGAGTAATTTGTCCCGTTCCAATCCAGGGACAGGGGTTTTATTCAAATCTGTTTGTAGTTCCCAAAAAAGAGGGAACTTTCAGACCTATCTTAGATCTCAAGAGTCTAAACAAGTTTCTCAGGGTTCCATCTTTCAAGATGGAAACTATTCGTACCATTCTTCCATTGATCCAGGAGGGTCAATTTATGACTACCGTGGATCTAAAGGATGCATATCTTCATGTTCCTATCCACAGAGATCATCACAAGTTCCTGATGTTTGCCTTTCTGGACAAACATTTTCAGTTCGTGGTTCATCCTTTTGGCCTGGCCACGGCACCCAGAATTTTCACAAAGGTTCTGGGGTCGCTTCTAGTGGTTCTGAGACCACGGGGCATTTCAGTGGCGCCTTATCTGGACGATATCCTGATCTAGGCATCATCTTATCAACTAACAAAGTCTCATACCGAAATTGTTCTGTCCTTTCTGAGGACTCATGGGTGGAAGGTGAATCTGTAGAAGAGTTCTCTAGTTGCACAGACAAGGGTTCCTTTCCTGGGAACTCTAATCGACTCTCTATCCATGAAAATATTTTTGACGGAGGTCAGAAAACTGAAAATTCTGAACACATGCCGAGCTCTTCAGACCAATCCTCGGCCGTCCGTGGCTCAGTGCATGGAGGTAACTGGATTGATTGTAGCGACAATGGACATCATTCCATTTGCTCGGTTTCATCTCAGGCCTCTGCAACTGAGCGTGCTCAGACAGTGGAATGGAGATTATACAAATGTGTCTCCTCAAATACATCTGGATCAGGAGACAAGGGACTCTCTTCTATGGTGGTTGTCCCTGGATAATCTATCCCAGGGGACATGCTTTCGCAGACCCTCATGGGTAATAGTGACAATGGATGCCAGTCTGTTAGGTTGGGGAGCAGTCTGGAATTCCCGGAGGGCTCAGGGGGTCTGGACTCAGGCGGAGTCTCTCCTTCCCATCAATATCCTAGAGTTGAGAGCAATATTCAATGCGCTTCAGGCTTGGCCTCAGTTGGCTTCGGCTCAATTCATCAGATTACAGTCGGACAACATAACCACAGTGGCCTACATCAATCATCAGGGGGGAACAAAAAGTTCCTTAGCGATGACAGAGGTAGCCAGAATAATACAGTGGGCAGAGTCTCACTCTTGCTATCTGTCCGCGATTCACATCCCAGGGGTGGAAAACTGGAAAGCAGATTTTCTAAGCAGACAAACATTTCATCCAGGGGAGTGGGCACTCCATCCGGAGGTATTTGCCAACCTGATTCTCAGATGGGGCAGGCCAGAGTTGGATCTCATGGCGTCTCGCCAGAATGCCAAGCTTCCGAGATACGGGTCCAGGTCCAGGGATCCCCAGGCCGAGCTGATAGATGCCTTGGCAGTGCCTTGGTCCTTCAGCCTAGCTTATGTGTTTCCTCCATTTGCTCTTCTTCCACGGGTGATTGCCCGGGTCAAGCAGGAGAGGGCATTGGTGATACTCATCGCCCCTGCATGGCCTCGCAGGACTTGGTATGCCGATCTGGTGGACATGTCATCCCAGTCTCCGTGGAAGCTTCCGTTGAGGAACGACCTTCTAATTCAGGGACCCTTCCATCATCCGAATCTAGTTTCTCTGCAGCTGACTGCTTGGAAATTGAAACTTAATTTTATCTAAGCGAGGGTTTTCTGATTCGGTTATAGATACTTTGATTCAGGAGCGTAAGCCTGTTACTAGGAAAATTTATCATAAGATATGGCATAAATATCTTTATTGGTGCGTATCCAAGGGCTACTCATGGGTAGGGTTAGGATTCCCAGGATTTTGTCTTTTCTCCAAGATGTATTGGAGAAAGGGTTGTCAGCACGTTCCTTAAAGGGACAGATTTCTGCTTTGTCTATTTTATTGCACAAACGTCTGGCAGATGTTCCAGATGTTCAGTCTTTTTGTCAGGCTCTGACTAGAATCAGGCCTGTGTTTCGACCAATTGCTCCTCCTTGGAGTTTGAATTTAGTTCTTAAAGTTCTTCAAGGGGTTCCGTTTGAACCTATGCATTCCATAGATATTAAGTTATTATCTTGGAAAGTTTTGTTTTTGGTTGCTATTTCTTCTGCTCTCAGAGTTTCTGAGCTCTCAGCATTACAATGTGATTCTCCTTATCTTATTTTTCATTCGGATAAGATAGTGTTACGTACCAAACCTGGTTTTCTTCCTAAGGTTGTTTGAAATAAAAATATTAATCAGGAAATTGTTGTTCCTTCCTTGTGTCCTAATCCTTCTTCTAAGATGGAGCGACTGTTACATAATTACATAATTTGGATGTAGTCTGTGCCTTGAAGTTTTACTTACAGGCAACTAAGGATTTTCGTCAATCTTCTTCCCTGTTTGTTGTGTTTTCTGGGAAGCGTAGGGGTCAGAAAGCTACGGCTACCTCTCTTTCTTTTTGGCTGAAGAGTACCATCCGTTTTGCATATGAGACTGCTGTACAGCAGCCTCCTGAAAGCATTCTACTAGGGTTGTTGCTTCCTCATGGGCATTCAAAAATGATGCTTCTGTTGAACAGATTTGCAAGGCTGCAACTTGGTTTTCTCTTCACACTTTTTCCAAATTTTCCAAATTTGATACTTTTGCCTCGTCTGAGGCTGTTTTTGGGAGAAAAGTTCTTCAAGCAGTGGTGCCTTCCGTTTAGGTTCCCTGTCTTGTCCCTCCCTTTCATCCATGTCCTATAGCTTTGGTATTGTATCCCATAAGTAAGGATGAAATCCGTGGACTCATCGTATCTTGTAAAAGAAAAAGGAAATTTATGCTTACCTGATAAATGTGTTTCTTTTACGATACGATGAGTCCACGGCCCTCCCTGTTTTGAATGACAGGTCTTTTATTTTTGTTAAACTTCAGTCACCTCTGCACTTTGGCTTTTCCTTTCTCTTCCTAACTTCGGTCGAATGACTGGAGTGGGAGGGAAGGGAGGAGCTATATATACAGCTCTGCTGTGGTGCTCTTTGCCTCCTCCTGTTGACCAGGAGGCGATATCCCATAAGTAAGGATGAAATCCGTGGACTCATTGTATCGTAAAAGAAACAAATTTATCAGGTAAGCATAAATTTCCTTTTTTTTAGATAGATTATAGGAAGAGCAAGATAGTGACTTGCATGTGTGAGCTTGTTTTCAATGCAAGTTTAATTGGGTGGAATTTATATATATATATATATATATATATATATATATATATATATATATATATATATATATATATATATATATATATATATATATATATATATCAATAATACAAAGCAGTTAAAGGGACACTAAAGTCACATTTTCATCATTAATAGGGGGTTATTAAACAATACTAGAGACACCAGACTAGGATAGATCATTATCTTTAACCTTTAATATTGTATGTGACATTAAAGTAAAAAAGGGCACTTTACATAATTAAAGGGATATGAAACTCAAAACATTTCTTTTGTGATTGAGACAGAGCATACAATTCTAGAAAGGTTTCCAATTTACTTCTTTTATCAAATTTGCTTAGTTCCCATGATATTTTTTGTTGAAGAGATACCTAGGTAGGTATCACACTGTCTGGAGCACTACGTGACAGGAAATAGTTCTGCCATCTAGTGTTCTTGCGAATGGATAACATTCTTACAAAACTGCTGCCATATAGTTCTCCAGACAAATCCATATTTCTAAGCTGATGTCCCTGTTTTTCAACAAAAGATACCATGACAAAGAAGAAAAATTGATAATAGAACCATGAAATAAAAATTTTGGGTTTCAAATGTCTGTTTAACTTTAAAATTTGTCTGGCACATTGAAATTAAAAAAGGATTGTTTCTACTTTTTGACTAATCTGTACAATGGTACCTTTATTTTTAGGGAAATAAAATGTGAATCTCATTACCAACACAAAAATATTTTTTTACAAGCAATAATTTATTTATACATAATTATATATGGAAACATGCACTGCTGCTTTTACTTACCTTATCTGTTTTTAGGATGCAGAAGAGATAAAGACGGGTACATCTGGATTACGGGAAGGATTGATGACATGCTTAATGTTTCAGGTACATAAAGTGATTTGTCAGTTATATTGTTTACAGAGAAGAGGATATATTATATGGATTTTTCATTTGGTCATTATATTCTTTTGTATATATTTAGGCAGATTCATTACTTAAAGGGCCATAATACACAAATGTTTAAACACTTCGAAGTGATGCAGCATCACTGTAGAAAGCTGACTATAAAATATCACCTGAACATCTCCATGTAAAAAAGAAAGATATTTTACCTCAAAAGTTTCTCAGTAGCCACATCCCATTGTAAAGGACTTCTAAGCAGCATATAAATATGTCTGTCCCGGGACCGCGGAAGGAGCGAGCATTCGTGCACTCTCATCTTATTTCCCTATTCAGTGTAAGGAAGTTTACAATGAAATCTCATGAGATCACAGTAAAAGAGTTCATGACCTCAGCACTGCTTATGCTGATTGGCTGCTGTTCATTTCTTCATTTTTTTTTTATTTTTTTTTTACCTGCAGCTGAGCAGCAGTTGAGTATAACTTTTTACACAGACGCGTACGTTAAGATAGCGCGCCACTCATAATCTGGCCCTTAATGTTTATTATGTGACAGTAGAGTATCAGTAAATAAACATATGAGCAAAGCAGTTATAAGGGTTTAAAGTGAAGGGATGTGGGGTGTTAGAAAGTGCCTTTACATGGAGGTCAATGGGGGACTGTGTTTTCACTGTTAATATATATGTATATGCTTATGTACATATATATTTGTGTTAATATGTGTATATGCGCATATAAACACATAAATATATATGCATATTTATTTATTGCTGCCCAACGCTGTGCGATTTGCCCCCCTGCCCTGCGCTATCGGCATCAGAATGAGGCTCTCATTGACCCTATGGAAGCGCGCTATCATGAGCATTAGGCTTCCGGGCATTGCGAACACGATTTCCGTGTGCTGGTATTACTGACTAGAGCGCAATGTTGCGCTCCACTTGTAATCTAGCCCCTAATAGGTTAATGAAATAGTAAATAACCTTACAAAAAGAAGATTTTTTTAAACAATTTTCAGCTTTTATACTAATAATTGCTATATATTTTAAAATCTATACAATTTGAAAACAAAGAATAGATAATATTATCAAAGTACAATAAATCAGGATTATTTTAAAGGGACAGTAAAGTCAAAATGAACCTTTCATGATTCAGATAGAGCATGCAATTTTAAACAACTTTCCAATTTACTTCTGTTATCAAATTTGCTTTGTTCACATTGTCTCTTTTATTGAAGAGTAAAACTAGGTAGGCTCATTAGAGCTCAGGAGCGTGCACGTGTCTTTAGTACTCTATGGCAGCAGTATAAGTTGTTTAAAATTGCATGCTTTATCTGAATCACAAAATTTTACTTTTGACTTTATTGTCAATTACGATATATATATATATACACACACACACACACAGTATATACAGTATATATTGCATTCTTAAAATAAAACTTATTACCTTTTTTTTTAGACTTTTTTAGAGGTTTAAGAGATTAAAGGGACAGTAAAGTCAAATTTAAACTTTCATGATTCAGATAAAACAGAGGTTTTTGAACCTGTCCTCAGGCCTCCGTAACAGTCCCGATTTCCAGAATTACCTTGGATGAGAGCAGGTTGGTAACAATGTTTACTAAAGAGCTCATTATTTCACCTTTGCGCTAGTTCAGATATCCTGAAAATCTGGCCTGTTGGGGAGGCCTGTGGACAGGTTTAAAATCCCCTTAAATAGAGTATGCAATTAGAAACATATTTCCTATTTGCTTCTGTTATCTAATTTGCTTCTTTCTCTTAGTATCATTTATTGAAGCAGCAATGTACTACTGGGAGCTAGTTGGTAATTGCACATATATGCCACTTGCCATTGGCTTACCTGTGTTTAGCTAGCGCCCATTAGTGCATTGCTTCTTCTCCAACAAAGGATACCAAGAAAATAAAGCAAATTTGATAATAAAAGTGGGCATATCTGTGTCAGGTATAGACACTATTACATTTTTCATGGATATTAATTTCAGCATTTTTAAATATGGTTGTACAATAAACATAAATCATAGGTTTTCTGAAATTGTTTGTGGACACTGTGATGTCAACCACATTGTGTACCACATTGCAGCAGTACAGCTAGCAAATGTTTTCTTCTGCCATCAAGTGGTCATAGTTGGTACTGCAAATCAGTCTTTCTCAATGCAGAGACTAAGATCATTATGTCAAGTTTCTGTGAGCTTTCTCTCTTCTCTCAGCATATAGTTTGTTTCCTGCAGAATGTTAGAATGAGGCTTTTTATGCCAACTTTCATTTACTTGCATATATATAGATCATTGCAAATGATCTACATATATACTTTTACTACTACACTAATGAGGCATCCACTGTGTAGCATGTTTCAGTATTGTCTGCAGGGTGCACTTCTAATTCTCTGGAGGAAGTGGAAAAACACAACTTTAAGTTTTAAAGAGACATAAAACTCAATATATTATGCACACATAAATCATTATTTAAACATGTTAAACAATTTTTTCATTGCATAAAGGGTTACATTAAAGCTATTTGTTTTTATTTTGAAGCCAGCAGGAAGTTCAACAGTGCCTAATTGCTCACTGGCTGATCTCCGGCTGCTTTATTGGTAGACAGTGACACGATTTACAAGCATAAAAATAAAAGTTTTTTCTTTTGTAAGATGATGAGGTCCATAAGAGTTTTAATCCTTCCCACCTCCTCTCCTCTATCTAATCATTTATTGGGAGCTCAGACCTGACTTGAGACCCAGTACCCCTCTTCCATCTTGGCTCAGGAAAGACTTCAGGATAATTGCTTCAAGATTCTGAGTGAAATAGGGGTAAAGGAATACCTCAGTTATAGCATGTCAGTACCCTCACAGGTAAATCTCTCAGCCATAATTGCCCTCAGGCATTGTGGGTACCCCGTCCCTTAGCCTCCACCTGAAGGGTTACTGGTATATCTGCAAGTATCCTCTGCATATATTAACTTGCACTGCATTGGCTCTCTACTGAATCGGCATTCTGTGAGAAAGGCCTCAGCAAGCTGGTAAGATACAGTGGAGGGGTGCTGCAGTCCAGGTAATTATTATTATTATTCCTAGTACTCTCCTTAAATAGGTACCTTAAATAGGTACTACATAGTTGGGGGTTCACATACTTTACACATAATGCTTTCCCTATGTGTTTAACACAAAAAAATGTATTCTTATTCCATTGCTCTATTACCCCTTAGCAGCTCACAGTATGTTTTTGATTTCAGTTCACCATTTTTCCTTACAAACCAAAAAATCTTCAATGTCTCTTTAAGAAAACAGCCAACTGCCTTATGCAGCTCATTGTGGGTGCAGTTAGGATTGGGGATGGAAGGGGAACCAAAGAGGGGCTTTTTTTCACTTTGTCATGAAAATTGTGTGTTTTTGTGTTTTTACTCACAGGCTTTGGCCTGCATATCGTTCCGGAATTAAGATTTAAAGTGGGCCATATCCACTTCTGAATACCTTAGAACTATCAGAACCGAATCCAGAGAAAAAAAAAACAGGCATTCATTTTGCATCTTAACAGGTTCTAAAGAAAGTATCCACTTTCAGAGAAGAATTTAAGAGCCTGGGAAGTTGTCCCTAAAGTTGATGGAGCTATTTCCACCTTAGCTAGACACTACTATTCCTATGGAGGATAGTTCTTTATTTAGGGATCCAATGGACTGCAAATCTGAGTCCTTGCTTAGAAAATTATTCTCCCAGTCATCTCTTCAGCTAAGACCTGCAGTAGCAATCGCCTGTGTGGCCGCAGCGGTGTCCTTCTGACGTGATTCTCTGTCTTAGATAATTTCTTATCAATCTTCTGAGGATATTCACGACTTCATTAAAGTCCTTAAGATGGCTAATGATTTCATTTGTGATGCAGTCTTTGGCATCATCAAAATTGATGTCAAGAATATGTCCATTGCTGTTTTATTAAGGAGAGCTTTATGGCTTAAATCTTGGCCAGCTGATATGGTCTCTAAGATTAGGCTTGTCACGGGTACCAGACAGCTAAGGCTACCCCCAACTACCCCCCCCCCCCACCACCTCACCCCTGTTGTTTCTCAGTGGTTTGGGGCTCCTCAGAGCAACCACAATCTCTGGAAGCTTTTATTTGCTTGTTTTGTGAAGAGCTGGTGTATGACCAGGAAAACCCTCCTAGGCTGGCGGGGCTCCTGGAACTCCCGGTTGGCTGCCTCACAACGGACAACCGCCTAAGTCCTCTCAGGCTGGCTGGGCTCCTGGAACTCCCAGTCGGCCATAGGACAGCAGGACACCCGCTAACTTTATCCCTGGTCGCTCCAGCAGCCCTTTGCCCCAGAGCTCCGCTCTTTTGGGGATTGGTAGCCACTAGGAAGAACAAGAGATGTGGGAATTATCAGAGGGGAGCTCCTTTGGGAACCAGGGGTTTTGGACACCCCTAACCCCATAACTTCAACGCACTGTAACTCTGGTCCCCAGTAACGAATCATCTGATTTTTGGACTGTGGCATCTGGGGACCAAGAGCTTTAAAATGATACCCTGAAACCGCCACCCCTAGGTATTGGGATTATGTGGGACTGTGGTTCCTATGGGGTGCCGGGCTGTCTGGAGGGGCGGGAATGGCGGGAAAATAGTGGGATTGTCCAGGGTCTTATCAAGATGAGCTTTCTTTTATAAAAAGAGTGTGTGTTTTCAATAAAATCAGTTCCTGTTTCACCTGAATGCTAGCATGTCCTAGTTATTTGGGTGGGCTCCTGCTAAAATCATTTTCCTGGGCTACATAGCAGCCTGTTCCAGGCAGAGGAAGGACCCTCTGGCAGAGCTACCTAGTCTTGGTAGCCCGAGTCTGCCACAGGGTGGGACCCTGAGTACTGGTGCTGTCGGGCATCAGGGGTGGCTATAGGCTGTGGTCACTTGCCAGCTACATAGCTGCAGTCGGCAGGGAGGAAGAAGGACCCCTTTGGCGGAGCTACCCAGTCAGGGTAGCCGGGGTATCCGTCACAAGGCTATTATCATTCCCTTTTGAAGGGAAGATGCTTTTTGGATATGAATTTGATTCTATTATCAAAATTGTCCATGCCAACAGTGGTCAAATAATTTGTTTCCATCTGGAACAGAAGATAGAGCTCAGTTTTTCAGACAAGCAATCTTTCTCATGGTGGAGGAAAGTCCCTATTTGACCCTTAGAGATTCAATTTTTTTTTACCTATCTTGACTGTAGTCACTACGGATGCAAGTATGATGGGTCGGGGTGCTTTTTGGAAATCCTAGAGGGTGAAGGGAGTATGGTCCCCTCAGGAGGCAATATTACCTATTAATATCCAAGAACTTTGTGCTATTCTTCAGGCCCTTCAATTTTGGCCCCTTCTCAAAGAGAAAAGGGTATTTAATTCGAGTCAGACAACACGCAAGTCCCTTAGCTATGAAAGAGGTATCTCTCATTCTCTCTTGGGCAAACCACTGCACCCTATCGGCCATTCACATTCCTAGAGTGAACAGTTGGGTAGCAGATTACCTAAGTCGTCAGTCCATCCATCCAGGAGAATGGTCTCTTCATCAGGACGTGTTCGATCAATTTGTTCTGAGGTGGGGTCTTCCAGAAATAGATATAATGGCATCCAAATTGAACTGCAAACTTCTCAGATTCTGTTATCTCTACTTTACTGAAAGCCAGAAAACCTGTTACACAGAAAATTTGTCATACAATTTGGTTTTCTTCTATAGGTTTCTCTTGGAAATCTTTTAGAATCCCCAGAATTCTTCAGTTCCTTCTGGATGGACTGAATAAGGATTTATTAACTAGTTCTTTAACATTATCTGTTTTGTTTCACAAAAAGCTGGCTATGTTGCCTGATGTTTAAACTTTTGTTCAAACCTTGATGAGAATTTACCCTGTTATTAAGTCCATTTCTCCCCCTTGGAATTTGAATCTGGTTCTTTCTGTTTTGCAAGTCCCCCTTGTGAACCTTAAGTTATTATCATGGAAGGTTTTCTTTCTTCTAGCCAATTCTTCCGCTAGAAGAGTTTCTGATTTATCAGCCTTGTCTTCGTATAATCCCTATTTGATTTTTCATGAGGATAAAGCGGTTCTCCAAACTAAATATTATTTTCTTCCGAAGGTAGTGTCTTCAGAAAATATTAATCAGGATATTGTTGTTCCTTCTCTGTGCCCAAACATTCTAACTCTAAGGAACACCTACTACACAATGTGGATGTAGTCAGACCCTTAAAATTTTATCTTCAGGCTACTAAAGATTTTAAACAGACTTCTATCTTATTTGTCCACTTTTAGGTCCCAGAAAGGGTCAAAAGGCTACAGCGGTGGCCTTGGTATCATGGCTGAAGAAGACTATTTGTAAGGCTTACTTGGTTTGTATGAAATCCTTCTCCACAAAGAGTAACTGCTTATACTACTAGGTCTGTATCTACTACTTAGGTCTTCAAAAATGACGCCTCCTTGGAACAGATTTGCAATCCGGAACTTGGTCTTCTCTCCATACCTTTTCTAAATTTTGCCATTTTGATATTTATGCTTCTTCCAGACCTGCCCGCCCAGTTATTTGCTATATGGGCGACAGTTCTTATAGGGACACTCAATCAAAAATAAACTTTCATTATTCAGATAGAGCATGCCTTTTTAAACAACTTTCCAATTTACTTCCATTAACAAAAGGTGCACAGTCTTTTTATATTTAAACTTTTTGAGTCACCAGCTCCCACTGAGCATGTGCAAGAATAAGTGTGTATGCATTTGTGAATGGCTGATGGCTGTCACATGGTACGTGTATGCATTTGTGATTGGCTAATGGCTGTCACATGGTACAGGGGGAGTGGAAATAGACATAACTTTTAAAATTGTCAGAAAAAAAAATCTACTACTCATTTGAAGTTCAGACTAAGGGCTATTACATTGTCTTGTTATCTTGCATTTGTTGATTATGCAAATCTGCTGTATTGACTGGTCCTTTAACCCTGCTTTCTGTCTTTCCTACCATTTCTGTCTCCTCTGCTCGGCTATACATAAACTGAGGTGGGAGGGATTAAAGCTCTTGTTAGGGTTCTTGACCTCCTCCTAGTGGCAGGAAATATATCCCACATGTTATGGACACCTATGATCTCTCATCAGCTTGAAAGAAAGACATTTATCGGTAAGTATAAATTTATTTTTTCCGCAAGGTACAGAAACGTCGTTTTAGAAAAGAAATAAAAAAGAGTAAAACATCAAAATTGGGTGCAACTTAGAAATGAAAAGTAATGTGAGCAAAATAAATAATGATAGCGCATTAAAAATGTTGTCATAATAGTTTTATTGGAAAAAATACATTTTGAGTTTAATGACATTTTTATTCAGTAGTCTGCATATTTTTTCAGCTAGTGCACTAATGTTATGACCCTTTCTTACAGGGCACTTGATGAGTACAGCAGAGGTCGAGTCTGCCTTAGCCGAGCACCCAGCAGTGGCAGAGGCTGCAGTGGTGAGCCGTCCGCACAAGGTGAAAGGAGAATGTCTATACTGCTTTGTCATTTTGAAGGATGGAAAGAAATTCACAGAGAGGGTTTCAGAGGAACTAAAAAAACAAGGTAGGCTGTATTGTTGTTTATTTATTTGTTTTATTCTTTTTTATTAAAGAAGCACAGGTGCATACAAAAGATAAAGACATGCTGAGGTACAGACGTGAAGGCATAACATTCCACAACATAGACAATAATATAATACCAGCCTGACATAGCAGTGCAATAATAAAATGCTATTAAATGGGAATAGATGCTCAGAGGCAAATACAGAAATGTGGAATTAAACATTATAGAGAATGATGTTAAAATTTCAAGGTAAGATTAACCTTAAAGGGACACTAAACCCCAAAAAATTCTGTCATGATTCAGATAGAGAATACAATTTTAAACAACATTCCAATTTACTTCTATGATATATTTAGCTTCATTTTTTAGATATCCTTTGTTGAAGGAATAGCAATGCAAAGCATATCAACAAAATTAAACAAATTAGATAATAGAAATAAATTAGAAAGTTGTTTAAAATTGCGTGCTCTTTCTAAACCATGAAAGAAAAAATTGGGGTTTCATGTCCCTTTAAAGGGACATTCCGGTCAAAATTTAATTGCACATATATTAATTACATCTTTGAATAGAAACATATTTGCAATATATATGTATTGGAAAAAATTATTCTAGTAAAAGTTATCACTGTTTTAGTGTTAGAATTGTTCTCTGCACATGCATGTGAAGCATAGCTAAATATTGTCACTGCACCCAAATTTTAAATACTGTGGCTGCTCAGATAATCAGTGGGGCTTTTATCATGTGAACAATTAACAAATTGAGTCATTACCAGATGGTAAAAGCACCTTAGGCTCTCTGAGCAAATGCTGTGTTTAAAATGCTGGTGCACGTTGCATACTTAAATACACTTTTAAAACAGCTATAGCTTTTATTAGAAGCATTTTTGCTAATACATGCATATTGCAAAAATGCTTCTATTCAATACCGAAATGCTCCCATGTGGTTTCCAATTTTGTCTGGAATATCTCTTTAAAACCAGAAATGTTCAAGACATACCTTAAAGTGCTATAAAACATGTTGAGATCTGTGCATATCCTAAAAGGGCTAATTAAGGGAAAAAAAATTTTGCACAAAAAATGTTTTAAAATTACTGGCAAGTATTTTAAAATAATTTTCAAAAATAAGCAAAATTAGTTTAATAGCCATGCTGCCTGGATTAGTATGATCCACCCCCCTTTATTAGTGTTTAGCATCAGGAGCACACGCATTGTATTTCACAGCAACTTATTTGCTTCTAGGCATGCTCCAGCAGATAATCACTGTACAGGGCTGCATTCTACAAAAAGCAATGCTAGATATAGATACAGCCATAGAAGGAAATGTGTTGGGGGAGTTAGAGCTGTACATTTCAGAGACTTAAAAGAAAGGGTTATTGATGAGGCACTGCAGTATAAATTTGCAGGTAAGAGGAGGCGGAGCCTGGATGGCAACCAAGATGGCTGCGTAGTGAAGGAGCTCGGTCTAAAGTAAACACTATTTGGAGGCACAGAGGCTATTAGTAAAGGGGAATTAGCCAAAATAAGTGTTCCGACAGCGGCAGATAAAGAACAGCGGCCTTATGCGCTGAACTAGGCATCCAGAATAAAGCTGCAGGAGAGCAGCGGCGATCATTTACACCACGGGACTCACAGAAGCGGCCTTCGACCTATAATAACGCACACGGCGGAAGGCAAATCCCGTTCCGCATAATAAACTGAACAGGACCCAGAGGGGCCAGAAATCGATCGGAGGCAAGAGACAGGTGATCTGGAGCCACAACACATCAAGCAGAGGTCTAGACATAAATGCGCCACAACCGTGAGTACCTGATGCCATAAACCCACGTGGCCATCAAAGAGACTGAGGTTTCTCTTAAACTGTGATCGATAGGGCAGCTATAATGGGAGCATATGGAGATGTGAGAGAGGATTTTTTCTTATAACTTGCTTACATATAAGCCAGCTAAGATGAAAGATAGGGGCCTTAGTCATGATATACACAGACAACATCTAAACCACTAAACCAGCTACAGAGGGATATCTAATTACAATATATTAAAGGGGCATATAGCACATACGCTACTTCCAGCAACAGTACTGACCTGGTACCAACAAATAAATAAAAGAACTCTTACAGAAGCACCATAAACATATATTGATAGTGCAACACCACCCTATGTCAGGGATTGGACTGCCCACATCTGCTAAACACTAGGCAAGCTGTCTCAGTACTAGATACACTACTCTGAATACCCCACAACAAAATGTCAGCAAGAAAAATGTCGAAATCAGAAAAAGGGAATAAACGCTCTGCAGTCAATGTATTTTTTAAAACTACAAAAACAGAAAGCCGCATTCTAACACAGCGGTTGATGCGGATGCAGAAGCAGACTCCATTATTGGGTCTCCAGCAGCAGGGGAAGAACAACACTAAAGCGGACCTGGAAAAGCTAGTATCTAAACAAGCTATATAACAAAATGGATACAATGCATATTACAATAACAAACAATTTAGCAGAAATCCGAACAGACATAGCAGAGCTAGGTAACAGGGTGGAAACCCTAGAAGAAACTAGAGACTCAATGGTTGATGACATGACCATGATGGCTCAAATTATTTCCTCTCAACAACTTCAGTTAATAGAGGCCCAAGATAAACTCGAAGATCTCGAGAATTGGACAAGGAGATGCAACATACGCCTGAAAGGGGTGCCTGAAACAATCACTATGAAAGATCTACTATCATATCTTATACAATTATTTACTTCCATCACTGGGGAAGGCGGAGAAACAGAATGGTCAATTGAAAGAGCACACAGGGCACTCAAAGCCAAACCCAGGGAGAATGCTCCACCCAGAGATGTGATAATCAACTTCCTCAGATTTAATGAGAAAGAAAAGATCCTATCAGCAGCCAGAAACAACCTACTTTTAAGTTCCAAGGGAACGTGATACAATTTTATCAGGACCTGTGTCCAAAGACTCTCCAGAGACATGCATCCTTCAAGCCTTTTACCATGTTGCTGAGGAAACATAACATCCCATATCGGTGGGGTTTCCCCTTCTCACTCAATATCAATAAGGAGGGCAAAATAATCTCTATCAGGGACACTCAAGACATATTGCACAATTCAAGAAATTTTCCAGCCTCCAAACAATTAATTAAAAGACCTTTATTGTCTCATGCAGGGTCCATATATACAAACAACGTTTCAAACCAGCAATTGGTTCTTAGTAGAACATGACTGAGAACCACTTGCTGGTTTGAAACGTTGTTTGTATTATGGACCCCGCATGAGACAATAAAGGTCTTTTAACTAATTTTTTGGAGGCTGGAACATTTCTTGAATTGTGCAATATGATGTTGGGATGTGGCTTGCCCCTTTTTCCGTGCCCCTGAAGTTTGGTGAGTGGTGCTGGCTTTCTTTGAAGTTTTTTATGATTTGATTAACACTCAAGACATACCCGTTGCCTGCAAGTCACTGGGACTGGACCCACCAGAAAAACAACCACAGGACCCTAAAGAAGGGTCATACATACGACTATCATCTCAAAAATCCTCCTGGTCAAAGGCAAACAAAAAGAAACAGAAACTAACATGACTGATCACAACAAGAGAAGGAAATCTTGCAAAACCAACTCTGGAATAAAATTCCAGAGCACCATACCTATGGACTCATCCTCACATGAAACTAAATAACCTATTCTTTATACTCCATACCATTCCTGCTGATATAGACCCATTAATTTGCCGTAGCATATATAGGCAGAATGGGATGATATGGCTTAGGCCCTTAGAAATCTTGACTACTAATTATTTCCCTAAAAAAATGGGAGACACAATCCACAAGGATTACTTTCTACCCAATAGGTGTCTCCCTCGAATTTTTTAAAATTAGTTGGATAGCTAAGTCTAATCATATTAATAGTTAGAATTTAGCTGACAAGTCCTCCAACAGTGTTTTATTATTGTTAGATGCATACTACAATGTACCATGTTAGTTTACTTAGTACTATTTGTTGTGTACGGTTTTGTTTACAATGCAAAATTATGTTTCTTTGGTTGCTGATTCATATTGCTCACATATGTATACTAAATGTATCACATAGTTTGAGGGGGACACTAGGATCCCACTTCAGCAAAGATAGCCAACATCCACACTCTAACCTGACAGAATCTATGCAGAATTATACTCTCCCCAATACATACCGCAATAGATGGATTCCTTGATGATTAATTTGGTTTCTCATAATGTTAGAGGTTTGAATTCTGACATTAAACGTAGGACCTCTATCACACAATACAAAAATTTGAGAGCAAATGTGATTTTTCTTCAGGAAACACATTTTCTGAGGTCACAAATACCTAAATATTGGGCTAAAGAATTTCACCAACACTACCATGCTACAGTAGATTTAAAAAGAAAAGGGGGAGTCTCTATACTCATACATTCCTCATTACCCTTTATACACAAATACAATAGAACAATAGAAGACAGGGAGGGCAGATACTTGTTAGTAAGAGGTCAGCTACAAGATACAGACATTTTATTCTGCAATATATACGCTCCCAATGAAAGGAAAGAGACCCTTTTCAAACAAATTGCACATTTGCTAATTGATTGGTCCAAAACCAGGATTATACTTGCAGGAGATTTCAACGTAGACCTTACACTGCACAATGGAAAACAACTTATCTGCTATCTAGTAGACAACACAAACAAAACAAACTGATTAAAACAATACTTGATCATTTAGCTCCACACTCCCTTATCGATTCCTGGAAAACACTACAGACACAACATATTTCTATGCGGCACACAAAACTTACACGAAACTTGACTACATATTAATCAGCCAAATCTTGCAATTCACCTTAAACTCATCTTCAATTCACACTTGTGTATGGTCGGACCACTCTATAGTACAGCTTAAATTGGGTAATCTTTAAAACGTTGACAGGACCAAATCCTGGACATATGACCTATTTTGCCTAAAAGACCCTATAATTAAAAATAATATACTACAGAATATGACAGAATATTGGGATATTAACACAGGAACGACAGACAAACCCATATCACGTGGGCAGCTCACAAAACATATTTAAGAGGCCTACTAATAAGAGAAAAATCCATTCTCAATAAAAAATTAAATGCACATAGAATAAACCTACAACAGGAAATAGAACTATTGGAAAAACAACACAAACTCACACACTCCAGAAGCTTTTTACAACAACTACAAGATAAACCCTGAAAACTAGCAAACATTCTCAATGACCATTCCGTCAAAGCGGCATTCAGACTAAAAACAAACTATTATATTTACGCTAACAAACCGGACAGATACATAGCAAACAACATCGGGCTCAGGCACTCAGCAATACCCAGAATTAAATAACAAGATAATACTGAGATTTCCCCACCCCCCAGAAATAGTTGACTGTTTTGCACAATATTACAGCACCCTCTATGACAGAACTAAGGTAACCTACTCCCCACAGACTACGATCCTATTAACAACATTTTTAGACAAAGCCCAATTACCTTTATTATCTGATCAATAATAGGGATGATTTAAATACCTCACCTAGTCAAATTCTCAAATTATATCATGCAAGGATACGAAATACCCTTAGATACCCTCCTAAGAGCTAGAATAGTAGTAATAGCCAGACCGGGGAAAAACTCGAAATGGTGCTCCAGCTACAGACCCATATCTCTAATTAATCAGGACATAATAATTTTTACCAAAATACTAGCTAACAGAGTAAAAAACAATCCTACCAGGTATAGTGCATCCGGACCAGGTTCGTTTTTTGGCGGGTAGAGAGGCACCTGATAATGTCAGGCGCATGTTTACAACAATTGCTCACCTGGTCGAGATGAAAACGCCTTCTCTGGTCCTATCATTGGATGCAAAGAAGGCATTTGATAGAATTGATTGGGAATATATGTTTGCAGTTCTGGAACAAATGGGATTTAGAGGCCCTTTTGTAGATGCTCTCAAAGGTATATATTCCAGACCCACTGCAACAGTTAGAGCTATAGGTCACCACTCCAAATTTATAAATATAATAAATAGCACTAGGCAGGGATGTTTATTATCCCCCCTGTTTGCTCTATGCATGGAGCCCTTAGCAGCAAGTATTAGACGATCCACAGACATTACCAGACTAAATGGAAAAAACACTGATTATAAGTAATTTAACTAAATTACAAGAAAAACAAACACTAAATTACACAAAATAAAATAGAAATGATCAAATATTTAAACTAATTACACCTAATCTAATAGCCCTATCAAAATAAAAAGCCCCCCCAAAATAAAAAAAAACCCTAGCCTAAACTAAACTGCCAATAGCCCTTAAAAGGGCCTTTTGTGGGGCATTGCCCCAAAGAAATCAGCTCTTTAACCTGTAAAAAAAATACAAACAACCCCCAACAGTAAAACCCACCACCCACACAACCAAACCCCCCAAATAAAATCCTAACTAAAAAAAACCTAAGCTCCCCATTGCCCTGAAAAGGGCATTTGTATGGGCATTGCCCTTAAAAGGGCATTTAGCTCTTTTTCTGCCCAAACCCAAAGCTAAAAATAAAACCCACCCAGTAAACCCTTAAAAAACCGAACACTAACCCCTGAAGATCCACTTACAGTTTTTGAAGACCCGCCATCCATCCTCAACGAAGCGGCAGAAGTCCACAGCGAAGCCGGCAGAAGTCTTCATCCAAGCAGGCCGAAGTCTTCATCCCAACCAGCAGAAGTCTTCATCCAGACGGCATCTTCTGTCTTAATCCATCCGGCGTGGAGCTGCTCCATCTTCAAGACATCCGGCGCGGAGCATCCTCTTCTGTCGATGCTAACGAAGAATAAAGGTTCCTTTAAGGGACGTCATCCAAGATGGCGTCCCTTGAATTCCATTTGGCTGATAGAATTCAGCCAATCGAAATTAAAGGTGAAAAAATCCTATTGGCTGATGCAATCAGCCAATAGGATTGAGCTTCAATCCTATTGGCTGATCCAATCCAAGCTCAATCCTGTTGGCTGATTGCATCAGCCAATAGGATTTTTCACCTTTAATTCTGATTGGCTGAGAGAATTCTATCAGCCAATCGCAATTCAAGGGACTCCATCTTGGATGATGTCCCTTAAAGGAACCTTCATTCTTCAGTAGCCATCGTCAGAAGAGGATGCTCCGCGCCGGATGTCTTGAAGATGGAGCCGCTCCGCGCTGGATGGTAGAAAATAGAAGATGCCGTCTGGATGAAGACTTCTGCCGCTTGGATGAAGACTTCGGCCCAATTGGATGAAGACTTCTGCCGGCTTCACTGAGGACTTCGTTGAGGATGGATGTCGGGTCTTCAAAAACTGTAAGTGGATCTTCGGGGGTTTTAATGATTTATTGGGTGGGTTTTATTTTTAGCTTAGGGTTTGGGCGGAAAAAGAGCTAAATGCCCTTTTAAGGATTTTAATTGGGGGGATTTGGTTGTGTGGGTGGTGGGTTTTACTGTTGGGGGGGTGTTTGTATTTTTTTTACAGGTAAAAGAGCTGATTTCTTAGGGGCAATGCCCTGCAAAATGCCCTTTTAAGGGCCATTGGCAGTTTAGTTTAGGCTAGGGTTTTTTTATTTTGGGGGGCTTTTTTATTTTGATAGGGCTATTAGATTAGGTGTAATTAGTTTAAATATTTGATCATTTCTTTTTTATTTTGTGTAATTTAGTGTTTGTTTTTTTTGTAATTTAGTTAATTGTATTTAATAAATGTAATTGATTTAATTGTAGTGTAAGGTTAGGTGTTAGTGTAACTAAGGTTATGTTTTATTTTACAGGTAAATTTGTATTTATTTTAGCTAGGTAGTTAGTAAATAGTTAATAACTATTTACTAACTATTCTACCTAGTTAAAATAAATACAAACTTGCCTGTGAAATAAAAATAAAACCTAAGATAGATACAATGGTAGGTGGCGGCGATGTTAGGGACGGCAGATTAGGGGTTAATAAGTGTAATCTAGGTGGTGGCGAGGTCGGGGACGGCAGATTAGGAGTTAATAAGTATAATGAAGGTGGCGGCGGCAGATTAGGGGTTAATATGTTTATTATAGTGGCGGCAATGTCCGGAGCGGCAGATTAGGGGTTAATAATTTTATTTTAGTGTTTGCGATGCAGGAGGGCCTCGGTTTAGGGGTTATTAGGTAGTTTATGGGTGTTAGTGTACTTTGTAGCACTTTAGTTATGAGTTTTATGGTACGGCATTGTAGCATAAAACCCATAACTACTGACTTTCAGTATTTAATAAATGTAATTGATTTAATTGTAGTGTAAGGTTAGGTGTTAGTGTAACTAAGGTTATGTTTTATTTTACAGGTAAATTTGTATTTATTTTAGCTAGGTAGTTAGTAAATAGTTAATAACTATTTACTAACTATTCTACCTAGTTAAAATAAATACAAACTTGCCTGTGAAATAAAAATAAAACCTAAGATAGATACAATGGTAGGTGGCGGCGATGTTAGGGATGGCAGATTAGGGGTTAATAAGTGTAATCTAGGTGGTGGCGAGGTCGGGGACGGCAGATTAGGAGTTAATAAGTATAATGAAGGTGGCGGCGGCAGATTAGGGGTTAATATGTTTATTATAGTGGCGGCAATGTCCGGAGCGGCAGATTAGGGGTTAATAATTTTATTTTAGTGTTTGCGATGCAGGAGGGCCTCGGTTTAGGGGTTATTAGGTAGTTTATGGGTGTTAGTGTACTTTGTAGCACTTTAGTTATGAGTTTTATGGTACGGCATTGTAGCATAAAACCCATAACTACTGACTTTCAGTTTACGGTATGGATCTTGACGGTATAGGGTGTACCGCTCAATTTTTGGCCTCCCAGGCAGACTCGTAATACCGGTGTAAAGGAAATCCCATTGAAAAAGGACTTTTGGAAATCTGCGGTAGTTACGTTGCGTTACGGCCAAAAAAGTGTGCGGTGCAGCTAAACCTGCAAGACTTGTAATACCAGCGGTAGTGAAAAAGAGCCTTAACGCTGCTTTTTCACTCATACCGCAAAACTCGTAATCTAGCCGTAAGTATCTCTTCAACAAAGAATAGTATGTGAACGGAGCAAATTTGATAAAAGAAATAAATTGGAATCATTTTTTAAAATTGTTTGCTCTGTCTGAATCACAAAATATGTTTGGGGTTTCATATCCCTTTAATGAGGATACTTAGCAGGGATTTTCTGTGTCTACCTGGCGATATGTATTGTAATGTTGATAATTATTGACTTACCCAAATGATAGCCTTAAAAACAGGGAGAGTTTTCAGATGGGGAGAAACATTTGATAGTGCTCAGCCCAAATGGTAAATATGATTGCTTTTATATCAAGGGGGGTTTATAACTGTTTTTATATTTACTTTGATTGTACATTAGTTAGGGCTTGATTTTCATACTAAAACCCATCTGATTTACATATAGGTAATAATTTTAATATAATGCTTATCCTGCATTACTATGTTGTCAGATTGTAATACCCTATACCATAAGAATTGGATACTGAACTGGATTTATCACTAGGGTCTACCATCTGTAGCATTAGTATAATCTGTATATTTAAAACAAATTCTCTGCAGTTTTATTCTGACGATTACAGCATAATATCCTTTTTTTATGCTGAATTACATATTTTGTATTTGAAAATGTTTAGATTATTTTCCAAACTTCTAAACACAAATGTATTGAGTAAATTGGCCTTCTGTGATCTGTGTTTAATAACTGTAGCAGACCTACTTTTGTTTTCTGTTGTATAAATGTTCGATCAACATGCATTACCTCTATGTGCTGTGTTTATGTTCTTTCTAACTTATTATTTAAAACATGTTTTTTATAACTTTTAGTTCGGGAAAAAATTGGACCAATAGCAACACCGGACTTCATCCAGAATGCTCCTGGATTACCCAAAACACGCTCAGGTAAAGAATATATAACACTCCGTACATGGTTTCAGCTGGCTGTTTGATAAAAACAAATATTTTGTCTCTTACAATAGGTTTTATCAAGACTTTAATACTAAAGCATTTGTCTTTTTCATTTACTGCGTTTAAATGCTTCACACCTTTCTTATTAAATAACTCATCATATGTTATTTTTTACACAAGATTAGGGACTTTTAGAAAAACAATTTTATTTAGCAGAAATACCTCAATGTGACAAAAACACCATTCAGATTGCAAAAAAAGTCTTCATTTTCAAAGTATTTAAATAAAATAATGTACTGTTCCACATGTAACATCTGTTGACCATCCCAAAAATATGCTAAGTCAGGATTCTATACCTATATTTGTGAATAACAAATAGTAACTGAATATTTAAAGAAAAAAATGAATAGAAATAAAATATTAATGCTTAAAACATGAAATTAAGAAATGCGTGCAAAGATGAGCCACTTGCTCCATTTTGTGTCTTCTATGCGGTTTCTTTGTATTTAATTGGGAATGATGATTTGAGTTTATTACTATGTTTTTAATAATAGAATTCTAGGTGATAGTAGAAAAAATAATAATATCATGTCAAAAAGGAAAATGGACATGTGTCTGTATTGCATATTTTGCTTTGATTCCTGTTTTATTTTTATTTTTTTCAGTATTATTTGGCCTATATAAGTATATTTCCCAGGAAAGCAAACATTTATGGTATTCTCTGTATTCCTAGGTAAAATAATGAGAAGAGTCCTGCGCCAGATTGCACGAAATGAGAAGGATTTGGGAGACACCTCAACTCTGGCCGATCCAAGTATTGTTGAGGTCCTCTTTAGCCAGAGATGTGAAGCAGCAGCATGAGGTGTCCACAGATACATTGTTTAAATGTTCATTAAATCTACTTATAGACTTTATCAAGCCCGTCCATATGGAGTAACAAAAGTTTGTGGAATCTGCAGATGTCAGCAAAATCCACAAATTTGAAAGAAACCTAAAGGGTCCCGCTTAAGAAAAAGTTCTTTGTTAATTTATCCAAAGTAACTAATTTACTTTTAATCTTCTTATTCTTCCTGTGTTTATAAAATGTTTGACTCTATTTCATGTATGTAAGTTGATTTTATAAAAATATTTGAGACGTTACTTTTTTATTTTTATGTTTCATTTTCTTCCGCATTGTTAAGACTATCGTGATTTGTACGAAAATAAATGTAATTTTAATCTTTATTTCTTCTTTTGCACAGTGGCTTATAGTGAATGTAACTACAAGACCACATGTGGCATTATTACCTCAGATCTGAATAGTGATCATACAGCCGAACTGTTATATAAGCTGATAACCTTATCAAATGAATGTGAATACTTGTTTTAAAGGTTAAGACCATGCTAAAGGTGACTGTGTAAAATGCTTAGTCGTGATTTTCGGTGCTTGGCCTTGGTGTATGCTTTTCTGTTAGGGATTTTATGACATTAGAGACATTGATAATGCAATGAACATTCCGTCGTCAAGAAAGTGATATGTATTTGGTAAAAATAGCTTGCGGTATAGTATCCAATAAAAGGTGAATGTTACTGAAACCAAATCAATAACATTAGGGGGGAAAACTGTCTGGAGAGCATCATTTTTATCTTCTGTAATTTATACTTAATGACCTTGTGTGCTACTTTTTTGATATACTCAAAATATATATACGGGAGAAGTTAACAATTCTCATTGCAATGGCGGTTCCATGTATTGTAACATTGTCTTGCAAAGTAGTAAATGTTTTCCAATTTCTTATGTTTTTTGTTTTCACATTATGTTTAATGCCATCCCAGGAAAGCAAAAAATTCCATATAATTGAGGGTTTGCCATATGGTGAATCAGTGGGTGAAAATTTCTAGATGGGTATTTAGGGAAATGTTTGAGTAGTCCCTATTCTTGGCTACTATGTCATATGACAGTCTCAAAAAGGACTCTAATTTTGTACTAAAACCGTTAACATGAGGATCTGCACAGTAGCCAAATAAAATCTGAGACATGTCCAATATAGTAAGTAACTATAAAAAACAGCACTTTATTATCTCAGAATGTTGAGAATATAGATCTTCTACGTGTTTTCATTTTTATTACCTGGGTTTTATGTGCTATGAAACACATGATGTAACAAACTATTGCAAATAAAATTATGTTTTTTAATTTAAACGTTGTTATTTATTACCATATTTTAATATGGTTAAGGATGCAAGGTATTGTGAGAGAGTGCAAGGTCTGTGAATGAGGTGTGAAACTTTTTCTTTCCTAAGAGATGGAAAGTCCACGACGTCTGTTCAATTACTAATGGGATATTCAACTCCTGGCCAGCAGGAGGAGGCAAAGAGCACCCCAGCAAAACTGTTGAGTGTAATTTACCTTACACATAATCCCCAGTCATTCTCTTTGCCTCTGTCAATGGAGGAGTGCAAAGTCGTGTCTGAAAATATTTAATCCTTTTATGGGTACTTTTCCCTGCAAGCAAGGATTGGGGTCTAGCCGAGTTCATGTCAATCTCTTTAGTAAGAGTGGCTTTTAGCAGTTTAGGTAGTCTGTGCTTTACTTTTAACACTGCAGCTGGATCCACAGTGCTTTTGCCTTCTAGGTACTGAAGGACAGCACTTTTGAGATTATCTCTTTAAGGGAACATAATTTGGGACTTATATATCCTTTTAAGTCTAGGATACATTTAGGCAACTTTACTCACTAGGGGAGCTAGTGGCTTCTTATTCAGTATATTTCTCCTACATTGGTGTATCTGGTCCACGGCTTCATCCTTACTTGTGGGATATTCTCAATCCCTACAGGAAGTGGCAAAGAGAGCACATAGCAGAGCTGTCCATATAGCTCCCCTCAGGCTCCGCCCCCCCAGTCATTCTCTTTGCCGCTCTAACTAGTAGCATCTCCACGGGGGTGGTAAAGAGTATGTGGTGTTAGTTGTAGTTTTTTATATCTTCTATCAAGAGTTTGTTATTTTAAAATAGTGCCGGCTTGTACTATTTACTCTGCAGCAGAAAGTGATGAAGATTTCTGCTGAGAGGAGTATGATTTTAGCACCAGTAACTAAAATCCATTGCTGTTCCCACGCAGGACTGTTGAAACCAGAGAACTTCAGTTGGGGGGAACAGTTTGCAGGCTTAACTGCTTCAGGTATGATCAGTCATTTTTCTAACAAGACCAAGTAATGCTAGAAGACTGTCAGAAATCCCCTCTGGGATAGTTAAGCCATTTTTCTTAGACTCTGTATAAAATTATGGCTTATATTAAGGGCTCTATGCTGGTTGACACTATTGTGGGCTAAATCGATTGCTTTTTGGCATGTTTGAAGTAAAAATAAGGTGTTTTTTTCAGACTTTGAAATACTTATGGGGCTTAATATTACGCCTGGCAGTTACTTAGACACCTAATCTAGTCAGAAAGGCCCCTCCACTCTGGAATGTAGAGGGAGGAGGCCTCATTTTCGCGCCTCAATTGCGCAGTTGTTTTCACTAGGCAGTTCATGCAGCTTCACGTGGGGAGTCCAGAGGCTTCAGAAAGGACTTCAGAGAGGCTTATTTCTTACTTAAACAATCCCTAAGGAAGGTAAAGGCCGCAGTAGAGACTGTGGCATGGGACTGTAGTGTTTTTAACCGGTTAACTGCTGTTATTAGCTCCGGTTTGGGCATTAAGGGGTTAATTGGTTTGAAAATTTGTGTGCAATCTTCTCAAAGCATTAAGACACTGTGGTGAAAATTTCATTAAAATCGGATGTTTATTTGATGGTTTTCTGATGTTTCAGTAATAAAGTGTGCACTTTTATTATTTAAAGAGACAGTAACGTTTTTGTCAAAAATAATTTTTATTGCATTGAAGTTCTGTCTAAGTCTGTCAAACATGTCTGACCCTTCAGATAGCCTATGTTCTGTATGTGTAAAGGCCAAGGTGGTTCCCCCATTAAATTTATGTGTGAAGTGTGCCATAGCGTCCAAACAGCTTAAGGACCGTACAATCACGCTTAAAGATGTAGCCCAAGATGATTCTTTAGCTGAAGGTAGTGAGGATAGCTTGCTATCCCCTCCTTCTGTGTCAACACCAGCTATGCCCGTGCAAGCAATGCCCAGTACATCTAGCGCTCCAATTGCTATTACTATGCAGCAGTTAGCAGCAGTTTTATCCAAACTGCCAGCTTTTCCAAGGAAGCGTGATTGCTCAGTTTTAAATACAGAAATTGAGCAAGCAGACGCAGAGGATAATTTATCTGTAGTGCCCTCACATCAATCTGACTTGGCGGTGATGGAGGGCCTGTCTGAGGGAGAAATTTCTGACACAGGAATAATTTCTCAGCAGGCAGAGCCTGATACCATAGCATTTAAAATTAAGCTAGAACACCTCCGCGCCCTACTTAAGGAGGTCCTAGCTACGCTTGATGATTGTGACCCCTTGGTGGTCCCAGAAAAATTGTGTAAAATGGATAAATTCTTAGAGGTCCCAGTACACACTGATGTGTTTCCGATACCTAAGAGGGTGGCGGATATAGTGAATAAGGAGTGGGAGAAGCCAGGTGTAACTTTGCAGTAGCACCTTACCTAGACGACATCTTAATACAAGCGTCGTCCTTTCACAAAGCAAAGGCTCATACGGACATTGTTCTAGCCTTTCTAAGGTCTCACGGGTGGAAGGTGAACATAGAAAAGAGTTCCCTGTCCCCGTTCACAAGGGTTCCCTTCCTGGGAACAATAATAGACTCGGTAGAAATGAAGATCTTTCTGACGGAGGTCAGGAAGTTAAAACTTTTAAACACTTGTCGAGTTCTTCAATCCATTCCTCAACCCTCCATAGCTCAGTGCATGGAGGTAATAGTACTAATGGTTGCGGCAATGGACGTGGTTCTCTTTGCTCGAATTCATTTAAGACCACTGCAACTGTGCATGCTCAAACAGTGGAATGGGGATTATGCAGATTTGTCTCCCCAAATACAAATGGACCAGAAAACCAGAGACTCACTCCTCTGGTGGTTGTCTCAGGATCACCTGTCTCAGGGAATGAGTTTCCGCAGACCAGAGTGGATCATTGTCACGACCGACGCCAGCCTCTTAGGCTGGGGTGCGGTCTGGGAGTCCCTGAAAGCTCAGGGTCTTTGGTCTCGGGAAGAATCTCTTCTCCCGATAAACATTTTGGAATTGAGAGCGATATTCAATGCCAGGCGAGGCCAAATTCATCAGATTTCAGTTGGACAACATGACGTACATCAATCATGTAGCGTACATCAATCATCAGGGAGGAACAAAGAGTTCCCTGGTGATGAGGGAGGTATCCAAGATCATCAAATGGGCAGAGGATCACTCCTGCCATCTATCATCAATTCACATCCCAGGAGTGGACAACTGGGAAGCGGATTATCTGAGTCCTCAGACTTTCCATCCGGGGGAGTGGGAACTTCACCGGAGGTTTTTGCCCAGTTAACTCAACTATGGGGCCTTCCAGATCTGGATCTGATGGCGTCACGTCAGAACTCCAAAGTTCCATGTTACGGGTCCAGGTCCAGGGATCCCAAGGCGACATTGGTAGATGCCTTAGTGGCGCCTTGGTCGTTCAATCTAGCTTATGTCTTTCCACCGTTTCCTCTTCTCCCCCGGCTAGTAGCCAGGATCAAGCAGGAGAAGGCTTCGGTAATTCTAATAGCTCCTGCGCGGCCACGCAGGACTTGGTATGCAGACCTGGTGAATATGTCATCGGTTCCACCATGGAAGCTACCTTTGAGACAGGACCTTCTAATCCAAGGTCCATTCGAACATCCAAACCTAGTTTCTCTGCAACTGACTGCTTGGAGATTGAACGCTTGATTCTAGCTAAGCATGGGTTCTCGGAATCAGTTATAGATACTCTGATTCAGGCTAGAAAGCCTGTCACCAGGAAAATTTACCATATGATATGGCGGAAATATCTTTGCTGGTGCGAATCCAAGGGTTACTCATGGAGTAAGATTAGGATTCCAAGGTTATATCTTTTCTCCAAGAAGGATTGGAGAAAGGTCTGTCAGCTAGTTCCCTAAAAGGACAGATATCTGCTCTGTCTGTTTTGTTGCACAAGCGTCTGGCAGCCGTGCCAGATGTTCAGGCTTTCGTACAGGCTTTAGTCAGAATCAAGCCTGTCTACAGACCTGTGGCTCCTCCATGGAGTCTAAATTTAGTTCTTTCAGTTCTTCAAGGGGTTCCGTTTGAACCTCTACATTCCATAGATATTAAGTTACTATCTTGGAAAGTTTTGTTTTTGGTTGCAATTTCTTCTGCTAGAAGAGTTTCTGAATTGTCTGCTTTGCAGTGTAATTCACCCTATCTGGTGTTTCATACAGATAAGGTCGTTTTACGTACCAAGCCTGGTTTTCTTCCAAAAGTGGTTTCCAATAAGAATATTAACCAGGAAATAGTTGTTCCTTCTCTGTGTCCTAACCCAGTTTCTAACAAGGAATGTCTGTTACACAATCTTGATGTGGTTTCGTGCTTTGAAGTTTTATCTAAAAGCAACTAAAGACTTCACACAAACATCGTCCTTGTTTGTCGTCTATTCTGGCAAGAGGAGAGGTCAAAAGGCGACTGCGACCTCTCTGTCTTTCTGGCTGAAAAGCATCATCCGATTGGCTTATGAGACTGCTGGAAGGCAGCCTCCTGAACGAATTACAGCTCACTCTACTAGAGCTGTGGCTTCCACATGGGCTTTCAAGAATGAGGCTTCTGTTGAACAGATCTGTAAGGCAGCGACTTGGTCTTCACTGCATACATTTGCCAAATTTTACAAATTCGATACTTATGCTTCTTCGGAGGCTATTTTTGGGAGAAAGGTTTTACAAGCAGTGGTGCCTTCCGTTTAGGTTACCTGACTTGTTCCCTCCCTTCATCCGTGTCCTAAAGCTTTGGTATTGGTTCCCACAAGTAAGGATGAAGCCGTGGACCGGATACACCAATGTAGGAGAAAACAGAATTTATGTTTACCTGATACATTTCTTTCTCCTACGGTGTATCCGGTCCACGGCCCACCCTGGCATTTGGTCAGGTTTAAATTTTTATTTTTGTAAACTACAGTCACCACTGCACCCTATGGTTCTCCTTTTTCTCCTAACCGTCGGTCGAATGACTGGGGGGGCGGAGCCTGAGGGGAGCTATATGGACAGCTCTGCTGTGTGAGCGTAGAGCATAATTTAACGCCACTGCAACTCTAGATACCAGCGGTGCTTACGGAAGCGGCCAGCTTCAAAAACGTGCTCGTGCACGATATCCCCATAGAAAACAATGGGGCTGTTTGAGCTGGAAAAAAACCTAACACCTGCAAAAAAGCCGCGTTCAGCTCCTAACGCAGCCCCATTGTTTTCTATGGGGAAACACTTCATACGTCTGCACCTAACACTCTAACATGTACCCCGAGTCTAAACACCCCTAACCTTACACTTATTAACCCCTATTCTGCCGCCCCCGCTATCGCTGACCCCTGCATATCATTATTAACCCCTAATCTGCCGCTCCGTACACCACCGCCACCTACATTATAGCTATGTACCCCTAATCTGCTGCCCCTAACACCGCCGACCCCTATATTATATTTATTAACCCCTAATCTGTCCCCCACAACGTCGCCGCCAGCTACCTACACTTATTAACCCCTAATCTGCCGAGCGGACCGCACCGCTATTATAATAAAGTTATTAACCCCTAATCCGCCTCACTCCCGCCTCAATAACCCTATAATAAATAGTATTAACCCCTAATCTGCCCTCCCTAACATCACCGACACCTAACTTCAATTATTAACCCCTAATCTGCCGACCGAATCTCGCCGCTACTGTAATAAATGGATTAACCCCTAAAGCTAAGTCTAACCCTAACACTAACACCCCCCTAAGTTAAATATAATTTAAATCTAACGAAATAAATTAACTCTTATTAAATAAATTATTCCTATTTAAAGCTAAATACTTACCTGTAAAATAAACCCTAATATAGCTACAATATAAATTATAATTATATTGTAGCTATTTTAGGATTTATATTTATTTTACAGGTAACTTTGTATTTATTTTAACCAGGTAGAATAGCTATTAAATAGTTAAGAACTATTTAATAGCTAAAATAGTTAAAATAATTACAAAATTACCTGTAAAATAAATCCTAACCTAAGTTACAATTAAACCTAACACTACACTATCAATAAATTAATTAAATAAAATACCTACAATTATCTACAATTAAACCTAACACTACACTATCAATAAATAAATTAAATACAATTCCTACAAATAAATACAATTAAATAAACTAACTGAAGTACAAAAAATAAAAAAGAACTGTTACAAAAAATAAAAAAAATATTTACAAACATTAGAAAAATATTACAACAATTTTAAACTAACTACACCTACTCTAAGCCCTCTAATAAAATAACAAAGCCCCCCAAAATAAAAAAATGCCCTACCCTATTCTAAATTAAAAAAGTTCAAAGCTCTTTTACCTTACCAGCCCTGAACAGGGCCCTTTGCGGGGCATGCCCCAAAGAATTCAGCTCTTTTGCCTGTAAAAAAAACATACAATACCCCCCCAACATTACAACCCACCAAACCACATACCCTTAATCTAACCCAAACCCCCCTTAAATAAACCTAACACTAAGCCCCTGAAGATCTTCCTACCTTATCTTCACCCTGCCAGGTTCACCGATCCGTCCTCGGAAGTCTTGATCCAAGCCGTTCAATCCGATTGGCTGATCCAATCAGCCAATCAGATTGAGCTTGCATTCTATTGGCTGTTCCGATCAGCCAATAGAATGCGAGCTCAATCTGATTGGCTGATTGGATCAGCCAATCGGATTGAACTTGATTCTGATTGGCTGATTCCATCAGCCAATCAGAATTTTCCTACCTTAATTCCGATTGGCTGATAGAATCCTATCAGCCAATCGGAATTCGAGGGACGCCATCTTGGATGACGTCCCTTAAAGGAACTGTCATTTGTCGGGAAGTCGTCAGAAGAAGAAGATGGGTCCGCGGTGGAGGTCTTCAAGATGGAGCCGGTCGTCATCGGATGAAGATAGAAGATGCCGCTTGGATCAAGATGGTTGCCGGTCCAGATCACCTCTTCTTCCCGGATAGGATGAAGACTTCGGAGCCTCTTCTGGACCTCTTCAGCTGCCGGATTATGGATCGCCAGCCCCCGCTTGGGCTTGGAAGATTTTGGAGCCAGGAACGATCGGTGATACCTGGTATGGTGAAGATAAGGTAGGAAGATCTTCAGGGGCTTAGTGTTAGGTTTATTTAAGGGGGGTTTGGGTTAGATTAGGGGTATGTGGGTGGTGGGTTGTAATGTTGGGGGGGGTATTGTATGTTTTTTTTTACAGGCAAAAGAGCTGAATTCTTTGGGGCATGCCCCGCAAAGGGCCCTTTTAAGGGCTGGTAAGGTAAAAGAGCTTTGAACTTTTGTAATTTAGAATAGGGTAGGGCATTTTTTTATTTTGGGGGTCTTTGTTATTTTATTAGGGGGCTTAGAGTAGGTGTAATTAGTTTAAAATTGTTGTAATATTTTTCTAATGTTTGTAAATATTTTTTATTTTTTGTAACTTAGTTCTTTTTTATTTTTTGTACTTTAGTTAGTTTATTTAATTGTATTTATTTGTAGGTATTTTATTTAATTAATTTATTGATAGTGTAGTGTTAGATTTAATTGTAACTTAGGTTAGGATTTATTTTACAGGTAATTTTGTAATTATTTTAACTATTTTAGCTATTAAATAGTTCTTAACTATTTAATAGCTATTGTACCTGGTTAAAATAAATACAAAGTTACCTGTAAAATAAATATAAATCCTAAAATAGCTATAATATAATTATAATTTATATTGTAGCTATATTAGGGTTTATTTTACAGGTAAGTATTTAGCTTTAAATAGTAATAATTTATTTAATAAGAGTTAATTTATTTCGTTAGATTTAAATTATATTTAATTTAGGGGGGTGTTAGGGTTAGGGTTAGACTTAGCTTTAGGGGTTAATCCATTTATTACAGTATCGGCGAGATTCGGTCGGCAGATTAGGGGTTAATAATTGAAGTTAGGTGTCAGTGATGTTAGGGAGGGCAGATTAGGGGTTAATACTATTTATTATAGGGTTATTGAGGCGGGAGTGAGGCGGATTAGGGGTTAATAACTTTATTATAGTAGCTGTGTGGTCCGCTCGGCAGATTAGGGGTTAATAAGTGTAGGCAGGTGGAGGTGACATTGAGGGGCAGCAGATTAGGGGTACATAAGGATAACGTAAGTGGCGGCGCTTTGCGGTCGGCAGATTAGGGGTTAATTATTGTAGGTAGCTGGCGGCGACGTTGTGGGGGGCAGGTTAGGGGTTAATAAATATAATATAGGGGTCGGCGGTGTTAGGGGCAGCAGATTAGGGGTACATAAGTATAACGTAGGTGGCGGTCGGCAGATTAGGGGTTAAAAAAATTTAATCGAGTGACGGCGATGTGGGGGGACCTCGGTTTAGGGGTACATAGGTAGTTTATGGGTGTTAGTGTACTTTAGAGCACAGTAGTTAAGAGGTTTATAAACCGGCGTTAGCCCAGAAAGCTCTTAACTACTGACTTTTTTCTGCGGCTAGAGTTTTGTCTTTAGATTTCTAACGCTCACTTCAGACACGACTCTAAATACCGGCGTTAGAAAGATCCCATTGAAAAGATAGGATACGCAAATGACGTAAGGGGATCTGCGGTATGGAAAAGTCGCGGCTGGAAAGTAAGCGTTAGACCCTTTCATGACTGACTCTAAATACCGGCGGTAGCCCAAAACCAGCATTAGGAGCCTCTAACGCTGGTTTTCACGGCTACCGCCCAACTCTAAATCTAGGCCAATGTGTGCTTACTTTTTAATTATTCATGTGCAAGTGTGTCATTAGTGCATACTGTGGCAAACCTAGCCACTTCTGGACTATAACGTAAGAAAGGTTGTCTATAGGCTGTATATTGTGCTATGTAGATGTGACAGACCCTTCTGTCAGCACTGAAAGAGTTAACTGTGTTCAGTTTTAGCCTCAGCTATTGTGCACTGTCATTAATGTTATTGATACAGTCCATTGTTTAATCAACCTCAGAGAGCAGACCTAGATGATAAGGAAAGCCAAGTGTGTGTCTGTGTTTAAATTGTTATCAGCTTGAGCAAGGTATTCTATTGTATCATGTAAAAGGGCGTGTTCCCTCCATCTAATGTACAACATTCTTTCAACCCCCCTTCTGGGGGGGGTCAGACCTGCATAAATACTGGGCATATGAGCCTTAATAAAATTCATTCTGTTTTTAAACCTGAAAACTGGCTGGGTTGTGAATTGCTGATTCCCTATGCAGGACATTGTTCCCTGGTGTTAACCCTTGGTATCCGGTTGGTACCGTAACAATTGGTGGCAAGCGACGGAATGAACCTTATCGCCCAGAAGAGCAACTACACAAGCCAGTAACCTCAGGAAGAGGGGGATTACTACAATACTGACTAAGATGGAAGGAGTACCAGGGACCGAAGTGAATGGAGATGGATTATTCTAAGCTAAAGAGACAAACGTAAAAGGAACTGCTAGAAGCCAGGGGAAAGATAGGCAGCAGCAAACCCAAGGCTATATTAATTGCTGAGCTGATGGAGGGAGACAGAGCTCGCAGCGCTACGCCTCCAGCAGCCATGGAGGAGACCCTATACCAGAGGGAAATGAGGACCAGGCTGGAATTTTTACCCCAACCTGTACCACGGGATATGCTATCCGTGGTAATGGCAGATGTGCAGGAGTACGTGATGGCACACAGTCCGCGGAATGCATCCTCCCGAGCAGAATCCATTTTGGACGCACTCAGCAACCCAGTAAGACCCAAAATCCCATACCATGCATTTAAAATGTTTTGTGAGGAGAAGGATGAGATTGATGGGTATTTACAGGATTTTGAGAGACTGTGCGAGTTACATGATTTGGAGCAGTCCGTATGGGTGCCGGTGCTAGCAGGCAAGCTAGCCGGTAGGGCAGCGGAAGCGTATCGCGCTGTACCCAGGGAGGACAGCAAGGATTACGCTAAAGTGAAGAGAGCGATCTTGGAAAGATATGCCATTACCTCAGAGGCATACCGGCGCAAGTTTAGAGGCCTGCGCAAGCCAGAAAGAGATTCCCATGCAGAGTGGGCCCACAAGCTGGATCAAGCATCTCAGGGGTGGATACAGGCCAGCCAAGCTACCACCATGGAAGAATTGCGACAACTGATGCTGTTGGAGCAATTCTTTAACGGCTTGTCCCCAGAAGCCCAAGAATGGGTGAGAGATCGAAAACCCCTCACCTTAACCGAAGCAGCCAGATTAGCAGACCAGCATTTTGATGCCAGGAGGCACCATGGACTACAGCCTAACAACGGACGGGCTAATATACAATGCCACACCTGCAAGCAGTGGGGACATATGGCACGTGAGTGCACCCAAAATCGGAGCAGACAAGCTTGGAACCAGGTCAGACAGAACCTGGCCCCAAGGGCGGCTGCTCACCATTACCAAACGGAGCCAGCCGCTCATGAGGTGTTGAGCACCCAAGCCGAGGAACCCCTGGGAATTCTGCATGAGGTGATGTCGGTCCAGGGACTTCGGGATTCGGGAGCTACTTTAACCCTGATAGCTCCCCATTTGGTGCCGGATACAGCACCCACTGGCGGATCCGTGGCAGTACGAGGGGCAGGGGGAGCAGTATACCGATTGCCCACTGCTAGAGTGGAGTACAGACCCCCAGTCACCCCAGCAGCTGCCAGTTACCAACCCCCGGCGCACCGCTATACCACACGGCCTCCGGCCACGAACTACCCTCAGAGAGCCCGGTTCAATTTGCGGGGCTACTCACAACCTATTCGGTGCTTTGGATGTAAGCAACTAGGGCACAAAAGACCAGAGTGTCCCCTAAACGCAGCGAATCAAGCACAGTCCTGGAGAAGACCCGCTGGCGGGATCCCACATAATCCTCAGCCTGTGGCCCGCTACGTAGAGGCGCCAGAATGCTGGGGCAGCCTACATGAAGCAGACCCCGTGCAAGCTGCCCACCGGAATAACCGGCAACGGGTTAAAGTGAATGGGAAGGAGGTCAGTTGTCTACGGGATACTGGTGCTACCATGACCTTGCTTCAAGAGAACTTGGTGCCTGAGAAACAGCACACTGGAGACACTGTGGCTGTGAGGGTAGCAGGGGGCACTGTGTTCCGCCTACCTGTTGCCAGGGTACATTTGGATTGGGGAGTGGGCGCTAGACTTGTGAATGTGGGGGTCAAGAAGGACTTACCTGCTGATGTTCTCCTTGGAAATGACTTGGCACCCCTTGTTTCTGCCTATGCTCCCATGGATCCCGCTGATGTTAACCCTGTGACTACCCAAGCCCAGTCCCTCCGGGAAGAGACGCTTCCATGTTTGGGGTGGGGGCAGTACTGAGCCAAGTTGGAGCAGATGGCGGAGAACACCCCGTAGCTTACTTGAGCCGAAAGTTGTTGCCCCGGACATCCCCAAGCCGATCCGTTGGGATCAGACTGTGTATGCCGGCTTGGTTCTGGGGGAGCATTGTGGCAAACCTAGCCACTTCTGGACTATAACGTAAGAAAGGTTGTCTATAGGCTGTATATTGTGCTATGTAGATGTGACAGACCCTTCTGTCAGCACTGAAAGAGTTAACTGTGTTCAGTTTTAGCCTCAGCTATTGTGCACTGTCATTAATGTTATTGATACAGTCCATTGTTTAATCAACCTCAGAGAGCAGACCTAGATGATAAGGAAAGCCAAGTGTGTGTCTGTGTTTAAATTGTTATCAGCTTGAGCAAGGTATTCTATTGTATCATGTAAAAGGGCGTGTTCCCTCCATCTAATGTACAACATTCTTTCAACCCCCCTTCTGGGGGGGGTCAGACCTGCATAAATACTGGGCATATGAGCCTTAATAAAATTCATTCTGTTTTTAAACCTGAAAACTGGCTGGGTTGTGAATTGCTGATTCCCTATGCAGGACATTGTTCCCTGGTGTTAACCCTTGGTATCCGGTTGGTACCGTAACACATACGTTATGCGGCAGTTTAAGTTTAACTTTGCGCTCTTTCTATCTGTGGTGCAATTAATTTCTTGCCTGTCACGTGACATCCGGTTTCTCCTGTATACGGAGCGGAGCATCGTGCTGTGAGGTGCCGACATCAATCTTGCTGATCGGAGTATTGAAGAAATGCTAATCTCTGCTGGAGAGGATTCTCAGCTTTCTATATCCTATTACTAGTGGGATACTCATTCCGGTAACGGTAGGAGTCAAAGACAGACGCTTAGCTTCTTGTCTGAGGTGGGGTATTAAAGTTTTACCTTAAGTTCTAAACCTATTGTTTTTGCTCATTTATTTAAGTACATTTTATTTGCATTCTCTTTATTTGTTTTTTTTAGTGGAAGTTAATTTCCATAGCTATGGACCCAGAACAGGATCAGCCCATGTCTATAGACAAATGTTTATTATGTCTAGAGAAACAAATTATTTTGCCTATGCAATTTTGTTCTTCATGTTTAGATAAGACTTTAAAATTTAAGGACAAATTACTCCCTTCTGAGCCAAGTGTCTCTCAGGAAACTGCTGTGCGTGATATACCTCAGCTTTCTCCTCAGATGTCCCAAGCTTTAGTAGTTTCTCACTCTGTGCCTTCTGTTTATCAAAAACTCCCTGGGGGTATTTTTTTACCTGGGATTTTGCCGCTCAAATTAATTCTGCAGTTTCTACGTCTTTGTCTGATTTCTCTTCTGCGGTTAAGCGTAAGAGGAAATCTACACATTTGTCTGCTAGTAAAGCTTCTGACCCCTCTAGGTCTGCTTTAGCCATTTCTCATTTGTCTGAAGAGGAAAATAATTCAGTAGCTTCTTAAGGTGAAATCTCAGACTCTGACACTTTAGCAAAAATATCTTCAGAATCTGAAGAGTTTAATTTTAGATTTCAGCTTGAACACCTCCGGTTACTACTGAAGGAGGTTCTAGCTACTTTAGATGACTCTGAACCTTTGGTTGCTGTCAACCCCACCAAGTCTTCTAAACTGGATAGAGTTTATGATTCTCCATCTTCTGAGGAGGTTTTTCCTGTTCCAAGGAAGAAGTCTGAAATTATAGCTCAGGGATGGGATAAGCCAGGGGTTCCCTTTTCTCCTTCCCCTGTTTTTTTTTTTTTTTTTCTCCTGTTGCTGACTCTATTCGTGATT